>NC_088386.1:94022500-94322500 GCF_037993035.2 Macaca fascicularis | reverse complement strand
TTTCTTGGGTTGACTACATCCTTTCCTAATGGCAGTGGGGTCTTCTTATGCAGCAGAGAAAATGGCCACTCTCAGCACAGGACTTGTATCTTTCCAGATTAATAAAAACAGGAAAAGGTTGTTTGTTGTTGATATTCTTTGCTTTTTGCTCCTTTAAAAATGTTTCCTACTTTCCATTTGGCAATCCAGAGAGGTACTTTTGCCTAGTTCTTCTCAGGTCTACCATGCGGGAGAGTGACCAGGACGACCAACCATTTAAAGTAAGGATTGTGATAGACTGTTTCCAAACATGGCTGTCAGCTGTCCTCTCTCTTTCTGTACATTACACGGTATGCCCGTCATCAGGAGGGAGCATCTATCCTCTACCCAGAATCTGCACTGACACTGTGCCTCGCTGTGACCAGTAGAATGTGGCAGAAATGATGCTGTGATGGTTGCATGGCTAGGATGTCAGAGACTGGTGTCTTCTTGGAAGTCAACTGCCATGTAAAAAAGTTGGAGTAAGCAGTGAATGATGAGTGCTCTAGTGCTTAGAGAAAATCCACAGCACACCAGCCTTTCCAACCATCCCAGCTGAGGCATCAGGTGTGTAACTGAAGCATTTTGGACATTTCATCCCCCATTAAGCTCCCAGCTGAATGCTGCTGCATGAGTAACTCAGTCAACTCCACCTACACCACCTGGAGCACAGATAAGCTGTCCCTGCACCGAATCACAGAAATTACGGTTGTTTTAAGTCACTAAGTTATGGAGTGACTTGTTATGCAGGAATAGATAACTGAAACAGATACAGTGTAGCTCAGCCTGGGTCATGTGCTGCACTCTCTTTGTGGTTAAGAAGCAATATGCTACCAGCAGAAGGGTGACTGATAATAACGGAAAAGACATAGCCACTTAAAGACATGCCACATCAATTTTTCTCTACCAGGACCTGACAAAATGCAAGAGTAAGTTATGTCACAGAGTAGAGTCTATTTTAGGGGCTGGCATCTGAGTGTGTCAGGAACGTTAGAATTTCCTTAAAAGGAGATTAAATGGTATAACTATTTGTCTAGGACTGATCCTGGATATACTATTACCTTGTTATTCGTGTTGCCATAGACACTACTATGTGTCAGGAAACTGCTACCTGGGAGGCATGGACTGAAAAGGAAGACTATGTGGATCTTCAAAAAGTCCTTTATGATATAAATGAGGATTTTTTTTTTTTTAAGTATTGTAAGTCATTTTATTTTTTGAGATGGAGTCTCGCTCTGTAGCTCAGGCTGGAGTGCAGTGGTGCGATCTCTGCTCACTGCAACCTCTGCCTCCTGGGTCCCAGTTCAAGCAATTCTCCTGCCTCAGCCTCCCAGGTAGCTGGGATTATAGACACATGCCACCATGCCCAGCTAATTTTTGTATTTTTGGTAAAGATGTGGTTTTACCATGTTGGCCAGGCTGGTCTTGAACTCCTGACCCTGTGATCCACCCACCTCGGCCTCCTAAAGTGCTGGGATTACAGGGTGCACCACCACACCCGGACTCTTTTTTAAAAAAATAATTTCAACTTTTATTTTAGGTACAGGGGTTACATGTGCAGGTTTGTTACATCAGTATATTGCATGATTCTGAGGTTTGGGGTATGGGTTCCATACCCCATAGTGAGCATAGTACAGAAAAGAAAGTGCCATAAGTCTTTTAAATAATTATTAGGGAATTACACATATTTTTTAAAAACTTTATTTATTTATTTATTTATTTATTGAGATGGAGTCTCACTCTGTTGCCAGGCTGGAGTGCAGCGGTGTGATCTCAGTTGACTGCAACCTCTGCCTCCTGGGTTCAAGCGATTCTCCTGCCTCAGCATCCTGAGTAGCTGGGACTACAGGTGTGTGCCACCACGCCCAGTTAATTTTTGTATTTTTAGTAGAGACAGGGTTTCACCATTTTGGTCAGGATGGTCTTGACCTCTTGACCTCATGATCTGCCTGCCTCGGCCTCCCAGAGCACTGGGATTTCAGGCATGAGCCACTGCACCTGGAATTACACTTTCTTTTCTTTTTTTTTTTGAGATAGAGTCTCACTCTGTTGCTCAGGGTGGAGTCCAGTGGCACAATCTCGTCTCACTGCAACCTCTGCCTCATGGATTCAAGCAATTCTCCTGCCTCAGCCTCCTGAGTAGCTGGGATTACAGGTGCACACCACCACACCTAGCTAATTTTTGTATTTTTAGTAGAGACGGGGTTTCACCATGTTGGTCAGGCTGGTCTCAAATTCCTGACCTCATGATCCACCTGCCTCGGCCTCCCAAAGTGCTGGGATTACAGGTGTGAACCACCGCACCCTGCTGAATTACACTTATTTTTAAGATAGTTTAAGATTACTGCCTTCCATGAATGAGTACCAACTTTATGTTGTTATTTCCAAATAAGTATCTTTAATGAAATTATTAATTGTCCAACACAGTCATATATGCAGCCTTTTAGACTTTGAATCAAAACAAAAGTAAATGAACCAACAAGTTTTTTTGTTTGTTTTGTTTTGTTTGCCTTCTGTTTGTTATTTGTTGAATTGTTTTGGATATATATATGTATTTTTTCTCGTCAAGAAAAGCACATGAGTTGCCCAGGAAATAAATACAACTGATATGGACACAAGCATCATCAACAACAGATAAAGTTGGTTTACTATATATAATGACTTGTAATTTTTTTCATGGTTGGAGAAAATTAGTAGTGTGTGTGATGGTTACGGTGCCCACATAAAATAGGTGGTAGAGAGATCGCTCACATACGTCACAGAGAATACAGTCTACTTTGCTACCACAAGTAGAACTTGTCTTCCAGAAACAAATTTCAGGATAGCAAACCCTCACAACTCCCTGAATTGGGTAGTGGAGAAGGCGAACAACTTCCCCCTCTGTAATACACTGACCAGCATTCACATTTTCGGCCAGGAATGGAATTGCTTTAGGTTTATGAGTCCCCTGTTTTGAGAAACGACAGTGTAAAATACACGACAAGCATCAAACCAACAGCAAGAAAACGTAACAAAAGTGAAAAGAAAAAAGTTTTTAAAAAGTGGGAAAATAATTTACCATTGGATATATTTATTAGATTGGAAAACCTTTTGACAAAGGAACTTAGATTTCGCTGTTTATATGTCACTATTTTAATGCATCTGTGTCAAAAAGGTGCCTTAAAAATGTAGAGGCTCCATTGTTTATTATCAACTACTATGAACAACAAGTAGTTGTGGCCTGTGTGCTAGCTCTACTCCCCCTTCAAGACATTCTTCTTTTTAATTTTTTTTTTTTTTTTTTTTAGACAGGGTCTCACTTTGTCACTCAGGCTGCAGTGCAGTGGCACAATCACAGCTCACTATAGCCTCAACCTCCCAGGGTCAGGGGGTCCCACCTCAGCTCCTCTAGTAGCTGGAACTAAAAACATGCACCACCCTGCCTGGATAATTCTTTGTAAATTTTTTGTAGAGACGGGATTTTGTCGTGTTGCCCAGGCTGGTCTCAAATTCCAGGGCTCAAGTTATACACCTGCCTCAGCCCCCTAAAGTGATGGGATTACAGGTATGTGCCACCCACTATGCCTGGCCTGAGACATTCTTTTTGATTTGCTTTGTTTTTGCTTATTCACTTATGTGATGTGTGCATATTTATAAATATTCATTCTCTATATAATCAGGTATAGCAATAAAGACACACATATTTTGACAGAAATGCAGTTGCTCTTAAGGGTTAGTTAACTGCAAAATTAAAAGAGGTGTAGTAGTAGTATATTTAGTAATAACTTTTGCATATTGCTTAGTGCCAGTGGGACTCTTAGAAACATATTTGAGGCTTTTCTATGTGGTTGAGATCTAAGGATGAGATTGTATCATTGTTCAATGATCCTTGTCTCCTTCTTAATCTAACATCCCAACACATATAAACACACATGCACACACACAAAGGAGCACTTAACATATACCCAATTAAATAAAAATAACATCTTCAGGAAACCTACAAAATCCTCTAGGTTGGGGATCCAGTCTCTTAATAAGGCCCATTACAAATTAGTCGAATCTGTCATTTGAAAGAAAACGAGTAACTTTAAGAGAAATAATCACATGATGTGATATACTGATCATTCAATACACAAGTAAATTCTCAGATAATTTGCAAACCTTTTCTTTTTTTGGGATGCTGGATGACACTTTCTGAGTAATTAATAATAAACATAAAACTGTTAAACAAAATTTATCTGCAAAACATTGCCTTACTTCCCCCTAAAACCAAGCGTGTGTGAATGGGAGTAAGTTTTAAAAGCAGAAATGATATGTTTGTCTTTTCCAGATGCATAAATACCTTTAATGCATTTCAGTGGCACTGCATTCCTCTTAGAAGAAAGACCAATTCCCTTCTTAGGGCCCACCTAGCTTGGGCTGCCTTGGCCTAGCCTCCCTCTCACCCCTGCTGTGCGGCTGCTCCCCAGCCACGAACCTTTCATGCACACTTCTCATTCTGCTCTGACCTCACCCTTGGATTTCCCCTATCCACTGCTTACCAGTCTTGTCCTGAGACTTTAGCCCTTCAGCATTTAGCCCTGCAGGGTGTAACCTTTCCCTGGTCCCTTCCTCCATGATGCATTCTCATAGGTCACTATTAGCTGTCCTTTGAAGCACATTATCCACTGCTGTAATTTTACATTCATTTGTGTGACCATTGACTACTATCTGTCTCTCCCACAAAACTGATTTCCATGAAGGCAGGGACTATACTTTTTTGCTCATTATTGCATCCTCAGAGCCTAACATAGTGCCTGGCACATGGTAGCCATTAAAAACTATTTTAACTAAATGAATGAATTAATTTAAATAATAATTGCTGTTATTCTAGATTTTAGGACTCAGCCTACACTAAAATTAATGGTGTATTTGCACATTTCCACCCACCAAAGTTCTGTCTTCATTCTTTTTTTTCTTACATCTGAAAATGTTTTATGAGATCAGTGTACTAGGATTTTCTTTACTTTTCCTATTTATTTTTTAATGGAGTCACAAAATTTAACTCACTCTATAACTTGGATTTGAAGAAAAATGAAAGTACTTTTAATTCTGCCTAAATTTAATTCTGTTGTCCTACGCCAATTACCACCACCCCCATTCCAAATTCCCACACATTAATTAGCAGAAAGAAAAAAATATAAAATATGGTTTAAAGTCTGGTCGGATCCAATGATTTAAATTGTCCATTTAAAGATCAGTCTCTCATATAAGTATGTACAATCTTTCAAGTATCTTCTTACTTGTGTTTCCCTCCTAACATCTGAGTCTAGGTATGCCTTATATAACCCCAAGACAACAGAGATGAAAATGGGGACTTCTGTTGGGATGTCATGTGCCTCTCCTGGTTGACAGGGCAATGTCCTTTGTTCACTAGTGTTTGCCTAGTGGCAATCGCACCTAGGGCCTGGTACGTAGTGTAATTTATCATTTAGTCTAGCATGGCTGTGTCAGGGCCCAGTGGTATTCTTTGGCTGGTAAATAAAGCACCTAGTACCTTTTGTGTATCAAGTAAGTATCCAAAGGCTACTGTTGATCAAATGTCTGCCAATACAATCATGAAATAACTTCCTACTTTATTGATTGCCTTCTGACAACTCTAAGACAAACACTCTTCTCCTCAAATTATAATTTTAAAAAATATTATGGAGAGGTTGAAATCCCCTATAGATCTTCCAACCTGGTCCATATTCTCAATAGTTGTATAGCCTAAGCAGAACTTTGCAGTTTGCCTGCTTATGCACATATCTATGCATAAGTGAGAAAAGGTGTTTTGTTCTTCCTGGTTCTGGGACATGCATATCGTTAACTTTATGCTCCTACTTGAAACAAATGCAAACCAGGGCTGATTTGGGAAAAGTATGTTTCATAGAAACCACACAACCTGAAAAGAGGTGATGCAGCACTTAACTTTGAAAATTGACTGAAGAAATTTTAGGGGCCATGTTACCCAAATCTTTCATTTTACAGCTGATAAAATTATGTATGAGGGTGGTTAAGTGATTCACCCAAGATCATACAGGGAGTAGATATCAGAGCCTCCATACAAACCCTAGTCATCCCTTTGGCTTTTCCTCTATATTATATTGCCTCTCAGACTCATCCTAAGGTGAGATAAATTGAACAAGTCACCCAGGACCCAGGCTTCAGTTTTCACTTCAGAGATTTGCTCTTTGTGGAACAGAACGTTAGACAGAACAAAGACATATATGTGTATACCTGTACTTGTCTTCCTTTACTCATCCCCTAGAAGCAAGGCAAAAGGAAATGAAAACGTTAACACCAAGGATCAATTCCCTAGTGAGTCAAGAGATGAGTAAACATTCAACCTAGCAATCCCATTCCTAGCTATATACCAAAGGAAAATAAATCATTCTACCAAAAGGACACCTGCACTTGCATGTTTATCACAACACTATTCACAATAGCAAAGACATGGAATCAACCTAGGTGCCCATCAATAATGGATTGGATAAAGAAAATGTGGGTACATAGACATTATGGAATACCACTCAGCCATAAAAAAGAATGAAATCATGTCCTTTGCAGCAACATGGATGCAACTGGAGGCCATTATCTTAAGTGAATTAGTGTAGAAACAAAAAACCAAATACCACATGTTCTGTTCTTACTTATAAGTGGGAGCTAAATATTGGGTACACATGAACATAATGATGGGAACAACAGACACTGGGGTCTCCAAAAGGGAAGAGAGAGGGAGAGGGGAAAGGGTTGAAGAATTACCTATTGAGTACTATGTTCACTATCTGGGTGATAGATTCCAAGACCAAACCTCAGCATCATGTAGTATTACCATGTAACAAACCTACACATATATCCCCTGAATGTGAAAGAAAAAAGAGAGATCAGTAAAGAATATAGAAATAAAAAGACAGAAAAGAGAGTAAGAAATTAGGGAAGTAAGGGAGAGTGGGAGCGAGGAAGAGGGGAGACAAAAAAGAAGGGAGGACGAAGAGAAAGAGGAAAATGGAAGGAGGGAGGTAATGAAGAAAGGTAGAATATTGCTGGAACCCACAGGATTGCTGACCAGCCACAGCAATGGCCAATGGTTTCCTCTGCCCAAGTCAGGGAAAGAAAAAGCTTTTAGGAAACTGTACCAACCTTAGACCAAAAAAAAAAAAAAAAAAAAAAAAAAGTTCTGGAAGGTAGGGATTAAAAATGCAGGTAATACTCAACATTGCATTTCTCAAACTGAAAAAGTCCTGTAAGTATCCAGAGAGCCATCAGAAAGCCTGAAGTAGCACACATCTGTACATTTAATTTTGTTAAATCAGTTTGCATAGCATTTCAGGATTAATGAATGGAATGCAGTTTATAAATGTCAGTTATAACTATAATGTTAACCCTGTGCCATAATTTAATTCAATGAAGCTAAAGGCTAGTAAATTTAGAAGCAATAAAAGCAAATACTTCCTTTCATTGTACACTTCACCCCACTGAGACCATTGCCAGGAGGTCATTGACATGGTGCCAGCTTTAAGAAGGAATTTGACAGGCTTCAATTATATATATATATATATGGCCAAAGTGGAGGTGATTTAAGAGTTACAAAATCTTGTGCTCTAGGTATTATTGAAAGCCTGTGCTAGGGTCATGCAGATCCTTTACCCTCTTTGCCCTGCACAGCTTATGGTGCATTCATCACAACTGCTTTTCATAGTGAAGGATGCACATTGATTCAGGGATGAGATTAGAGGGAGATGTATTCCTTTGCACCATGAATTTCCCACTGAATCTAGATGCTCTGCTTCCATCAGGGAGGGATCCTGAAGAAGGACTTAGAGGCCCCATGGATATCTACAGCCTCTGGGAAAAAGTCCCCCAAGTTTTCCTTAAGAGTAGGTATGGGGTAACTTTGGGCCAATTAACCCCTCTCCCTCTAACTTCTCAACTGTGCGTCTTTTCCCATTAGAGATATCCATCTTGGAAATTATGGTTCCCATTGATTCCCACCTCAACTCTACCTCTAAACCAGTAACTTCCCTGAAAGTAAAGAAACAGGGCAGCAAGCCCTAAATACTGCTCCTTCCATTACCTTCGAGTAAAGGTAAAAGCCCATGCTTACATACCTGGCTCTATCTCACCTAGTGGATTTTGAGGGACCTTCCCTAGGGACAGTTTGGAAATGTAGGGGAGTGCATTTGTCTTCTAGAGTACGTGTCCCTAGGTATTTACATATTTAAATACATTGTTTAATTATATAGTGTTTTTTATTTCTTCCTTATTTTCCAGCGATTTTTTAAAGTTCTGTTATATTATCTCTGAATGTTATTTCATAGTGGTAAAGGAGATTTACAAAATATTTGTTGTAAGAGTAGAGTGGTAGATCAGAGAGTTTGAGAACCACAGATACACACCAGGGGTTTCAACATTCACATAAACTTGAACGAATTTTTTCCAACTAAGTATCTAGGTTTCCTGTTCTGTATCTCACTGTTGATTCCTTCAAACTCATTGGTTGCTCACTAATGCTTCTATTTCTGGTAAACACTGATGATGTTGCCTTGGGTCACTTGCTACCGCTATCTTTATTCCTCCAAGTTCTGGATTTTTCATTATTTTACGGGCCTTATTCTTTTGTCTTTGTCCGGAAAGTCAAAATCTGTTAATGTAACTATTAGTAGGTCTTTCGGTATCTTACAGCAAACTGTAACTGTATGAGTTTTCTCACTTATGTGGGAGTTAAGAAATCAGAGTTGGAGAAGCATTGATTCAATTCTTAAGAAATTACTTAACTTTCCTAAACTTTGGTTTTCTCATCTTTAACATACAAATAATACCAACCTCACTGGGCTGTTTTAAGGACTAAACCAGATACCACATGTAAAGGATTTAGCATGGTATAAACCATACATATGTGAAACTCTTTATTCCCTACTTTCGAATTACTTGTGTGAGTCTTTAGAATATCAATTATATATTAGGTTTTTAATGAGTCCATTCTTTGCAGGATTTTGTCATTAAAGCCTGCAAAATTAACTCAAATTTGGAGCTAAAATAAACCTACTGGTTATTGGAAATACACTAATGCATTTGTTTATTATTTCAACTTGATTCTAATTATCAGGGTGGGAGATGCTTTTGATACAATATAAAAGTGTTTGCTTAATTCTCCCATGCAGTAGTCTCCAGGGTGAAAGCTTCTGCTTTAATGCTTGGTCAAGTCTTAAACTTTATATGTTTTGGCACTGCTCTGTAACAGAAGCGTTCATGGCTGAGACTGCCAAGCGCACAGAGTAAATATAAATTTTTATCAGTACAGTAAGTGTTCATAATACTGACTGTCAGTGGAAGGCTATAGAATATTTTTATGATTCCAAGTTTTAGAGGAGCAGTAAGGCTTTGAAGTGGCTGTAAGATGTTTACATCTAAGCTATTGATGCCCACAAATCACTATTGCACATATAATAATGCCCACAGTATTTAGCATGGAACAAGCCAGGAATGAAGAGGCCAGGATATAACCCAAGCTTCACGATGACTCTCTATGAGCCAAATAAACTCTCAAACAGTCTTATATATAAAATGAGACCATTGCTGGTAGAAAGTCAACTTACAGGGTTACTTGGAAACAAAAAAAATGAGGTAACACAAGTGAAAATATTACATTTCTATAGCATGACTGTACAATTGTGATGGCCTTCATCCAATTGCACTGCATTGTTTTTAAAGAATCTAGCGGCTTTTCAATTAAGTCATTTGCATTGACACAGATTATGTGATGATGGAAAATAACCTGATCTCCATTCACACCCATCAACATCAGAGAGATCTTCAAAAATCATATTGCCTATTTCATTATACTCCCAGGAATTTCAATTTTAACATGAAGATAACAAACAGAAATCTTCTATACCTTAGGGTTGATGGCTTGTATTTTTCTCATTTATCACATCTTCGTTGAGCAGGTATCTGTGCTGAGCTATGAAACATCTTTTAAGAAATGAAGGTACCACCATGCTTATACTGGAAGAAATTCCAGTCTAGTAGGGAGAAAGTAAGATATTACAGAGAAAACAGCCTATAAGGCCATGCCCCCCTCCCGCCTTTTTTTTTTTTTTTTTTTTTTCTTAGACAAAGTCTTACTCTGTCACCCAGGCTGGAGTGCAGTGGCATGATCTCCGCTCACTGCAACCTCTGTCTCCTGGGTTCAAGCAATTCTCCTGCCTCAGCCTCCCGAGTAACTGGGACTACAGGCTTGCGCCACCACACCCGGCTAATTTTGTACTTCTTTAGTAGAGACAGGGTTTCACCATATTGGCCAGGCTGGTCTCAAACTCTCGACCTCATGATCTGCCTGCCTCGGCCTCCCAAAGTGCTGGGATTACAGGCATGAGCCACTGCGCCTGGCCAAAGCCATACCTCTTAAAGCAGTTTCAGTTCATTCTTCTTTTTTAATTCTTTTTGTGTGTGTGTTTTGTTTTGTTTTCCTTTTTAAGCTGTCCTGTTGGAAAGTGGGTCTATGCTATCCATGGAGCATTAGAACAAACTGTTCCAATCTGGCAGTCGTCTAAAAATATTAAATCCACTTACTGCTTGAAAGAATGAATTGTGCTACTCCCCCTTTGAAAGTTCTTGAATTAATTCTCAAAATGCCAATACCTCTTGGAGTCCAAAAAGATAGCTCACTTATGCTAAGAACATTTTTGGCCAGAGGAAAGGATTTGAGGTGAAATCAGAATGAAATGTTCTGCCCTGGAACAGCATTGCATTAAAATGTTGTACCTGATCTATGATTCTTGAAGCTCTTCTGTATCACACATTTTCAAAATTGATAATGTATTATCTTGGATTGTTCTCTAATTGTTTTGTGATTCTTCATTTTAATCCACAACTTTAAAAAGGGCAGGGACAGCATCTTTTACTTCTGCCATATCCCTTATAATATCCTACACAGTGCTGGCATTCAGTGCAATTTTAATACATATTTTGTAAGTTCTCCTAGGTAACATGAATAATTCAGTAACCCTTTTGTTAGAATGATCCTTTCACTCATTCAACAGAACATGCTGTGTATCCTTTTATTTAGAAAATGAAATGCTCCAAACTTTTAAACTGGTAGACCCAAAGGGCACTTTATGTCTGGCTCATTCCAGTGCTAAGGAGATACTTCCCACTTTCCTCAATTTCTGCCTCCCACTGAGAGGTGACAATGTGCCTCTCACTCTCCCGGCCTCCTCAGCCTCAGCGTCCACTCTGGTGGTGCTTGAGGAGCCCTTCAGCCCACCACTGCACTGTGGGAGCCCCTCTCTGGGCTCGCCGAGGCTGGAGCCAGCTCCCTCTACTTGCAGGGAGGTGTGGAGGGAGAGGCACGGATGGAGAGGCGTGGGCCGGAACAGGGGCCGTGAACGGTGCTCACTAGCCAGCATGAGTTCCGGCGGGCAGGGGTGCAACCTCGGAGGGCCAGCACGGGGAGCGGCAGGTTGGCCCAGGGCAGTTGAGTGGCTTAGCACCCAGGCCAGCAGCTGCATAGGTTGTGCCGGGTCCCCCAGCAGTGCCGCCCGCGTGCACCATGCTGGAATTCTCCCCGGGCCTCAGCTGCCTCCCCGCGGGGCAGGGCTGGGGACCTGCAGCCCCTCGTGCCTGAACCGCCCCCACGCAGTGGGATCCTGTGACTCCGGAGCCTCCCAAAGGAGCCCCACCCCCTGTTTTGGGGCACCTGGTCCCATCAGTCACCCAAGGGCTGAGAAGTGGGGACACATGGCACGGGACTGGCAGGCAGCTCTGCCTCCAGCCTCCATGAGGGATCCACTAGGTGAAGCCACCTGGGCTCCTGGGTCTAGTGGGGATTTAGAGAACCTTTATGTCTAGCTAAGGGATTGTAAATACACCAATCAGCACTCTGTGTCTAGCTCAGGGTTTGTAAATACACCAATCACTACTCTGTATTAGCTCAGGGTTTGTAGATACACCAATCAGTACTCTGTATCTAGCTAACTTAGTGGGGACTTGGAGACCTTTTCTGTCTAGCACTCTGTGTCTAGCTCAGGGATTGTAAACGTACCAATCAGCACTCTGTCAAAACGGACCAATCAGCTGTCTGTAAAACGGACCAATCAGCTCTCTGCAAAATAGACCGATCAGCTCTCTGTAAGATGGACCAATCAGCAGGATGTGGGTGGGGTCAGATAAGGGAATAAAAGAAGGCTGCCCTAGCCAGACGCAGCAACCTGTTTAGGTTGCTTCCGCAGTAGTGGAGGTTTGGTTCTTTTGCTCTTAGCAGTCAATCCTGCTGCTGCTCACTGTTAGGGACCCCGCTGACTTTATGAGCTGTAACACTCACCATGAAGGTCTGCGTCTTCACTCTTGAGGCCGGCGAGACCACGAATCCACTGGGAGGAACAAACAACTCCGCATGGGAGAAATGAACAACTCCAGCCTGACTGCCTTAAGAGCTGTAACACTCACTGTGGAAGTCTGCAGCTTCACTCCTGAAGTCAGTGAGACCACGAACCCACCAAAAGGAAGAAGCTGTGGACACATCTGAACATCGGAAGGAACAAACTCAGGACATACCATCTTTAAGAACTGTAATACTGCAAGCGTCCGCAGCTTCATTCTTGAAGTCGCCGAGAGCAAGAACCCACCAATTCTGGACACACCACCACATCAAACTGGTTATGACGTTGTATCAATTCCATGCGCCAGCCTTCTTTCTGATCCACTTTTTCATCTTCACCTTTAGTTCTACTGCTTAAATTCAATTCGTCACATTTATTACCTGGGTTGTTTCAAAAAAGTCCAAATTGATTTTTTCATCCAGTTTTGATTCGATCAACACATTTACCGAGGACCAACTATGAACCTAGTGGTTTCTAGGTACTGAGGATATAGACCAGATCCTTGTCATGAACTTTCTGTTCTGATGCTCCGAGACATCAGATGATAACCAAGAAGACAAATAAACCAGATAATTTCAGGTGATTTTAAGTACTACAAATGAAAAAAACAAAGTGATGTGATACTGACTGGTGGATAAGGGAGAATTCTTTTTTAGAAAAGGCATTTTGAATTTGTAACGGCTAGCTGAGTTTTGAATGAGGAAAAGCAACCAGCCATTGAAGGGCTGGGAAGACAATCTTCCAGGTATGAATAAGGGCATGAGGCTGAAACAGAGAGCAAGCCCACAAGGATAGAACATAGAAAATGTGAAAGTGTAATATAGGCTGAGATGGCGAGGTAGACTGGCAGCAGATTATGTGGCTTTGGAGGTGTTTGAAAGGAGTCTGCATTTTATTCTGGGAGTGATAGGAAGACGCTGGAGAGTTTTTAAACAGGGAAGTAGCATCATAAAATTTAGTTTTTAATAAATTTGCTATCCTGAGGAGACTGGATTGCATGTAAGCAAAGCCTGAATCAAAAAGGCAAGTTAGGATGCTATTGCAACAATCCAGGTTAAGAGAACATGGCTTGCACTATGGTGATGAAAAGTGAAATGAAGAAAATGATTAAACTTAGAATGTATTTTGGACATAAGGAGAAAGACGAAAAGGGAAAAAAAAAATGGCACCTAGGGATGGGGCTCCAGCATCTAGTTGGCTAATTGTATTATGTATTAAAATGGGCAATATTCCACAAATAGAGTAATTTTTCTGAAACTCAAGTCTGGTTATGTTTTGTGCTTAATATATTTCAGTTAATTCAGTATTCAATTCATTATTTCCTGTCCTTTGCAATATGAAACCCAAGTTTTCTGTTATATGCATGGACTCATCTGAACTCGTCTTCCCTAACCAGGCTCCTTTCCTCTCACTCCCCCAAAAAGCACCTGGAGCTCCAGCCATAATGAGCTACTCACTTCTTTTCTTGGCATGCTGCACATTTTAGTGTCTTCATGCTTCAGCATTTACTCTTTCTTATGCCTAATATGTCCCTGACCCTCCTCTGTGCTGCAACATGCTACTTATCTTTCAAGATGCAGCCTAAGTGTTACCTCCTTTGTTATGCCGGGCCCAGGCGAGTTAGTTGCTCCTCTGTGTTCTCCAAGTCTCCTGAGCCGGCGTGTGGGAATGAAACAATCACATTTCAGTGACTAGATACGCCTTGACTGTGAGCTTTGCGAAGTATGGAGTCTTACCCAATTTTGTACTCCCAGAGTCCAGGAGTCACGTGGTCATTGCTAAATAACTGTTTTTTAAGGAAACAAATGCTCGAGACACATTTAACACATAATCTTTGTATAAATAGACTAGAAGCCCCAGTTCTATACCTAGTCCAATAACCCCAGGAGCTAGGCTAGGATGAACCTCACTGCAAAATCACTTTTGGAGGGGAATAAAGTCTTTGGTAACTGCTCTGTAGCTATTCTTTGTTTGACTCATTTTTCAGCTTATGTGGGTCCCTTAAGGGCATGGACCTAGAACTTGAAATTTCAGCCTAGATATATACCTGAGTTTTAGCTGAATCCATATTTGTATCTTGGATAGCATCATGATCAGGCAGAATGGTCTTTAGGAGTTGCTGGTGAAATAAAACTGCCTGACTAGGGACATCACAGCTCTCTGAATGGGCCAGGATAACCTGTACCTCACCCCAGTGACCATAGTACTTTCACTCTTTCTGGTTAACAGGATGGGACTCTGTTAATTATTCATCTGTTTTTTACCTATAGCCCCTTGCAACACATAAACAGTAATATTGATAAAACTGTTGTTTCTTGCCTCTAGGTTTGCTTCATGGATGTTAAGAAATATGGAAGATATTTTTTGTAGAGAAAAAAAAATGTCATCAGGGTAATTACTTTATGGGTCTTGAGACCTTGAGACTAGCCCCTGGACTTTAAAGCAAGATGTTTTCTTAATGAGGAACTTATTTTCAGTGTCTCAAAGTCATAAAAATTAACACTGACCCCTCCCTATATTTTACACTGCCTCTGTGTTGTGCTTGCCTAAATATGTTGCCAGTAGATTTATATTCTAATAACTTGATTTTTAATTAGTGAGAAACCAAGGCAGTACTAGTTAAATGTCTCAGAAAGCATTGCAGATGACTCTAAATGCCTTATGATATAAATACCTTGAGTCAAATGAAAACACAAGTAGCTTTGCATATATTTATATGTTTTGCCCTTTAAGTTTTGAGTTTAAAGGCTGAAAGCAGAGACAGTGGTAAAAGGAAGGCAGCTTCTTCTGAAGATCTATGCATTAAATTAGTTTGATGAAACTCAGCGCACACTTACCAGGCACCTACTATGTGCCAGGCATGTGAGGGGCAGGATGGAGAATACTGAAACGAAGAATACAAAGGGCATGTTGTCCAAGATCTGTTCAAAATAAGTTATCTCCCAAGGGAAACCTTTTCTATTCCTTTGGCTGGTCTCAATAGATAGGTCAAACCAGGGGGAATGCAACAATTCTGGGGTCTCAAGCATTTCTTTGGAAATTGCCACATCCGTGATTTTCAAAATTATCTGAAGCAAGTTACATCTTTTTTCAGGCAAACACAGTGTAAGTGAAACAGCTCTACTCATTATAATTCAAATCTGGAAAGCAAATATCCATTCACCCAAAAAACTTAAGGTGCTTTTTAAAAGTAAAATATTTTTAAAATTAAGTAAAATGGTTTTAAACCTCTAAAATAATTTCAAAGTTAAATGGTCTAAATCAATAAAATAATTTATTCTCTGACATTTTCACTCTGGACTAAAATATAATTTCTGGTTCATTTTAGTTCTGGACTAGAATAAAATTCCTAGTCAAACATGTTCAAAAATCTTTCTTTTATGAGTGAAATAGGATTTTGTGAATTTGCTACTCAGAACTTTGCAATGGAATTGGTGTTCAGGACTAGAAAAAAGTAGAGTAGTTCTTGTGTTTATATAAGCGCTTCATTCATTCATCCATCTGTTCATACATCCAGCCACCCATGAATGCACTGAACACAAATTAGCTGGGCATCTCTCTATTTCAGGCTCTGGATACTATGCTTGAGTTTCCTATTCTCTCAATGGGCAGTACCGTTTCGTACTTTCTCCCTTCATTCATCATACAGCATCTTTTGCTTATTTGTTTGTTTGCCTTGTGCATGCCAGCATATCAGCTGTATTCTGATGCACCTCTGTTCTTTCTTTGAAGAGGTATGAGCATCCTCCAGACTGATGTATCACCCCCTACCCCCACACCCCATTCTAGCTGTTGTCCAAATGGTAAAACGATAGTCAAGGTACAGCAATATCGCAGAAAGCTGAAGGCCTCAGTTGCCGTGCTTTGAATGGACAGCATTTCTACGAGGCAGTCAATGGAAGAGAGACAGATGGCTCACTGAACACTGAAGAAGACACTAGAACCACACCGCATACATCTCATTGTTACTACTCCTTTGTCATGCTGGACAGGTTCTGTTTGTCCTCCACCATGTCTTTGGTATCTGTATTAGTTTTGCTAGGGCTGACATAACAAATACCACAATCTGGGTGACTTAAGACAACAGAAATTTATTCTCTTGCAATTCTGGAGGCTGGAAATCCAAAATCAAGGTGTCAGCAGAGTCATGTTCCCTCTGAGGCTCTGGGTAGAGTTCTTTCATGCCTGTTCTACTGTCTGGTGGCTCTGGCAATCCTTGACGTTCCTTGGCTTGTAGATGGATCACTCTGATCTCTGCCTTTTCTCCTGTGTCTATGTCCAAATTTCCCTCTTCTCATATCAAGACACCAGTCGTTGCATTAGGGTCCACCCTAATCCAGTATGATCTCATCTGAACTTGATTATATCTGCAAAGACCCTATTTCCAAATAAAGTCACATTCACGGTTTCCAGGTGGACATCAGTTTGGGAGATGGGACACTAGTCAACCCAGTATGTATCCAACTCCTTTTCTTGCCTCTTCAAGTTCAGGGGCTTGTTATTCCTTCTTATTTTCATGAACTTGTTCATGCAATTGTAACTTGTTTACACCATGTGAAATCCCTTTGTTAAAATCTCTTCAAATTATCCAATGTGCTAGTGTCATTTGCATCCTGCGGAGACTGAGACTGATACACCTGCCCTCCCACCTGCCTTTTTTTTTTTAATTTTGACTTGCTTTCACTTACCATTTATAGCAGGAATGTTAAAAATAGAAAACATTGAATCAGGAATGATTTGCCCTGGGGCCCCATAGCCTTTGTGGGGAAAGACCATTTGGCTTGACTGTGATTCTGCCTTTAATCTTCACTGAACTGAAAGATTTTAAATGCATGGCACTGATAAAAAGAGCTCTAGAATAAAGAAAGCCAAAGGGGTGAGAAAGGAAATGGCAATAGACTGCTTCCATATAGCTATAGAGAAGTATTTTAATAACCACGGAAAAGCAGGAAGTGGACAGAAATATTTTTAAAATGGATATGCTGTTGCTAATATGGCCACAAAGGTGTGTTTTGTTTTGTTTTTCTTCTTCTACCTGTAATTTATATCGATGCATCTTTTAAATAGTAGAAAAAAATCCTTCTAGTATTCTTATACTTTCGTTTAGGAGTTTTACATTTATTATAAGTGAAATAGATTTTTACGCTATCATTTTCAGACTTCAGGTAAGAATTAGGCTAAATTTGAGAAGTACATTTTGAAGATTTTATTCTTTATATATATTCTAAAACAGTTCAGTTAGAACAGGGTTTAATTGTTCCATGAGTGTCTGTCTCCTGAAGATTTCAAATAATTTGCTGGTGAAACCATCTTGACTTGACAAATTTTTGATGATTATGGATAAGCTTAAAATTTGTTCTATAATGACTACTTTTTATTACTTTGGCAATTTTAATTTATTAAAATTATTTATTCATTGAGATTTAAACATTAATAGAGCCTCATGTAGAAAGTGGTTACACTTTTTAAGTCTATGTTTCTAATCAGATCTTGCTATTTCTCTATAATAATAATAACAAAATATTGCAATTGTAAGAGTAATAATACTATTTTCTAGGCACCGTGCCATGCAGTGTACACACATTATGTTCTTCAGTCTTTACCATGGCACTAACAGCTAGATGCTATCAGTTTCCTGCTTTTGAATGAGAAAACCAAGGCATTTAGTTCAATGGTTACATTTTTCTTCTTTGATGGAGTAACATGTAAAGATAATAGCAGATCCCTCAATGTTGAGATAGCCTTGCTGAAACTCACATAAATCACTATGACAGTATTCCTTTCAATCCCAGGCTAACTTCAGAAACCATCCTCCTAACTCCCAAACTACGTGTATTTGACTTTTTTCTCTTTTTTTCCTATATTGGTCTTGTCAGAGGTTTGTCTATTTTATAGACAGAGAACCAGTTATTAGCTTTATTAACACATTCTACCTTTTCTATGTTTTCAGAGTTTATTTATTAATATTCTGGTTTTTGTCCTTGTACTTAGGGTTAATTTTTGATATCTTTTTAGCTTCTTCCATTTAATTTTCATTCTTTCTTATTTAATGATAAAAGTATTTAAAACTAAGAAATTTTACCTGAGTATAAACTGTAAGAAATCTCACACATTGCTATGTTAGGTTGAACCAATAAAATTGACAATAGTTGACAGTTTTGAGATAACAAAAATGATAATTTCATATGGATCAACCTAGTGCAAAGTGTTATTGACAGAATTGTTTTCTTAATATTGTATAATCACAGTTTGATATGCTTTCTTGTTTCAAAGATTATTTCAAATGAAGGATTTAAGTGTTCTTAATGATTTAATTTTCACTCACATTTTTCTCAAATAAAACATTTTTAAATTCTAAAAATTCGTAAGAATTAAGAATTCTAAAACATAGCCCTAATGTTCTTTTTACTCAGAAAAATTTCCCTCGTTCTAAGGTGACATTCATTACCCACCACACCACCTCTCGACACACAGACCAGCCTTACCCCAGTGTAACAGCCAGACTGACCTCATCCTTCCCCTTCCGGCGTCTGCATAAAGAAAGTCAATTCATCTTTTTTTTTTTTTTTTCTGTGCTACACCCAGTGACCTCTCAAAACCTGTCATATTTCCTCTGTTTCCTCATGCCAAACTTTGTCAAAGAGTACTCTACATTCATGCATCCCATTTCAACCTCTTCTATTCCTCAATCTGCTATAACCTGGTTTCACTTCTATTTCCTCCTGCATGTTTTCTTTTCTGCATCTCAATTGCTCCCCTGAGCCACATCTTCTCTTCCTCTCCCCTTTTGGCTACCCAAACACCAGTCCCCTGCTCTTCTACCTCTCTGACCATTTCTCCCTCTTTCTATCAGCAACTATTGTTTTATTTTGCTATTATTGTTCCTCAGGCTTCTACTTCTAGTTCTTTTTCTCCTTTATCCACCACCTTTTAGGGTAATCCTAAACATTTACTTGGGAATTTGTATTGCTAGAGCTAACTTCTTTCCTGAGTGTCAGACTCATTTTTCCAAATGCTCCAAGTTTATTGCAGAGCCAAATAATAACATCATGGTTGGGACCACAGCTTGGAGTCACAGATACCTTGGATTTTATCATCTGAAAATGGTGATATTAATGCTGACTATACAGGATTACTGGATGTTAAATGAGATAATGTGTGTGAAGGACATATCATCCAGTACTTAGGATTTCTCTCTCTCCCTTTGTCTTTCCTACTTTCTGTTTTTTCCCACTTCCCATTGGATGTCTACCCCTCACAATAGGAGGAAAGGCAAGACTGACTTGCTGGTGATTACACATTTAAACTTAGCCAACGCAGATAAAGCTAGTTATTTGAGACATCATCCAAAAATTTGGCCACTGAGTTCACCTCTCTAGTTACTCTTCTTGCAAGTTTTCAAAGATTATTATTTAGGAATTATTAGATCTCTTATAACACCACGGTCTGAAGGAAAGAGAGCTTAAGCTACCACCACAGTAATCGCTGGCCTAGTTTCTTACAAGGTATCTCTAAAAAGTTTTAAATATTACTTGAGAAACTTTATTAGCTTTCTGCTTGAGAAACAACAGAATACAATTGCAACAAAGGATGGGACAAAAAATAAAAATTTTATAATGGGAAGCTATTAATCTCAAAATCTTCTTTTTGGGCCACCACCACCATAACAGACACAGTAAATGTCTCAGAAAACATGTAACTAGTTCATCTTTGGGAAACGACCACAGAAGAAATGTGTCTAATAATTAAATTTTCAATAATTTTTAGAATGACAAGTTTTGAAAATAAATTAATCTCAGGAAGAAGCATACCATGAGTTAACTGTTGTACTCTCTTGAGTTTACAGAGCTGTTTTACATGTAAGTATAAATAAAATCTTACTTAATAAATATTGCTAAATAGTAACATTTTAATTCTCATTGTCTAGTTCATTTTACGCACTTTTTAAGAAATCCATTTGTTTTCAGTTTGATGCTTCTGTGCACTTACTCAGCAAACATGTATTGGTACGCACTATGTTAATCAAATAGTGTTTAAGGGGGCAAGTTTTATAGTTGAACTGTCTGGGTTTAAATGATGACTTACTACCTTTGAGTCCTGATGCAATTTATTAACACCTCTGTGCTTCATTTTGGTGGTATTAGTGCTTACTCCATAGGTTTGGCATAAAGTGTTAAATGAGGTAACATATAAAGCACATAACACAGCCCAAGGCACATAGATAGGCAGCACTCAATAACAGTAGCATTTACCATCAAGACTGAGATCGATAACAATGTTGATGAGGGTGATTATGTGTCAGGCATTATACCAAGTTCATTGGAAGCTACAAAGGAGAAAGTTGTTTAATTTCAAAACACTCAAAGATACATAAATTCTGTTGCAATCATGAGTCAACTGATAAAGCAATTGACCCCTGCTGATTGCTTAAGGGTTTGTTGCTGAGGGCCTTCTGTGCATAAGGAAGCATAAGCAAAGGAACTTTAAAGCACATTCCCATTTATGCCTTAGAATTGTAATCTAGGCAGCAATGTACAGCATATATTGAGGGGGAAAGAAAGAGGAAGCTATTAATAGTAGAATATTGGAAACCCATTAAACCATCTAAGAGAGAGGCAGTGGGGATCTGGTACACACAGAATTAATTAAAAAATAAGACAGACAGGTATTGCACCACCTGGATCTGAGGAATGATTTAAGGTAATTCCTAGATTTGTAGCTGGTTATATGACATTGCTCTTCAGTTAAATAGAAAAAGCACAGGTATAAGGGCAAAATGTGAATTTCATTCTGCACATCGGGGTAGACATCCAATGGGAAGTGGAAGTGGGAAAGACAGAGGGAGAGAGAGAGAAACCCTAAGTACTGGATGATATGTCCTTCACACACATTATCTCATTTAACATCACAGTAATCCTGGATAGTCAGCATTAATATCACCATTTTCAGATGATAAAATCCAAGGTATCTGTGACTCCAAGCTGTGGTCCCAACCATGATGTTATTATTTGGCTCTGCAATAAACTTGGAGCATTTGGAAAAATGAGTCTGACACTCAGGAAAGAAGTTAGCTCTAGCAATACAAATTCCCAAGTAAATGTTTAAGATTACCCAAAAAGGTGGTGGAAAAAGGAGAAAAAGAACTAGAAGTGGAAGCTTGAGGAACAGTAGCATTCAGCAGTTGAATAAAACAATAGTTGCTGATAGAAAGAGGGAGAAATGGTCAGAGAGGTAGAAGAGCAGGGGACTGGTGTTTGGGTAGCCAAAAGGGGAGAGGAAGAGAAGATGTGGCTCAGGGGAGCAATTGAGATGAAGAAAAGAAAACATGCAGGAGGAAGCAGACCCGGTTCTTACTGATCATGTGCATGTTTTCATATTCTCAGTATTGAAAACCATAAAATTAACATCTCATTTTTCTATCTCTAATATGATCTATTTTCACCTTTACTACCAGTGTCCTTTTATTGATGGCAGTACTGTAGAACAAAAGAGCCACTTTAATAGCCATAAAACTTATAGCATTGTGTACCAGAGGATAAAAGAGCCTGGTGTAAAATAAGAACTTTATAAGGTAGGATTTGTTTTATGAAAAGCACTGCACCTTGAGCAGAGTACAAAGATCAGTTACGATGCATGTTTGACTGGCACAGTAAAGTTGTTGCCTCAATTGTCATTGACCAATTACTGCTTTATTATATTTTCTTTTTATTTTTATGACAGAGAATGCAATTTTTCCCACAATCAGTCCTTGAGCACAAATTCAATAACAATTTGGGGAAAGAGAATAAAAGGGATCTTAGTTTTAGCTGCACAAAGGGACCAATTGGGGTTCACTTGTGCATGTAGTCACATTTCTATAGAGTGTTCCAAAGATACCTTCTTATTGTAAATGGTTCTTTACAGAAAAATAACTGAAAGGAAACTTGATTTCCTTGACTGTGTAGTTTGGAAATATTACAATTCCTAGAGATTTTATATGTGTATATGCAAAATAGATTTGCAGAGATGTAAATGTAATAAAGTAGAACATGATATTGATTCTATTTCAGATAAGAGTCGTTATTGTTGTCATTAGGAATACAGCCAGCGTTCTTTTCTTTAAAAATATTAAATCTATTTTTGTTAAAAATTTTCCCCAAAATTAGAGTTTTAATATTTAAATCTAAGGGCTTATGTATTTACCATTTGAACAAATAAACACATAGTAATACATTTTGATGAGAGATGTACACTTTTTAAAATGTTTTTAACGTAACACCAGCATTTTTCCCAATCTCTTATTTTAACTCTATCCTGGGGAAGGGATAGCCTTTGCATGTCCATAACTTACCCTATTTTTAGGGAAAATGTGGCAAACAGGCAGCCCTACAGTGGCTCTCCAGTCCCCTTTTCCATCTCCTCAGCGCAGAAGGTGTGAAGCAGTGGAATATGAGTAACCATCAGACAGAGTTACTGCTTCCTTAGCACCACCATGTCTCCAAGAAATAAATACAAGTTCGATGTTTCTCCTTCCTATCCTTTCTCTTGATACTTCTTCAGGGGTTTCAACAGCAGCCCCAAGAAAAGTGGAAGGCTTTATAGAATGGCTTAATAATGCCTCTGATTAAAAAGAAAAAGTAAGTCAAAGACACAAAGAGAGACAAGATGGAAAAAATAAAACCTCGTCGTGGTAAATATGAAAGTATATATAAATAAATGTGCTTAGTTATTTAGATAATTTAATTTTATTATTTTATTTTCAATACAAATACTAGTACTCACAGTTGTGCAAAAAAAGAAAGAATCTGTGTAATGCTTTTTTGTGTGTGATTCAGAGGATGTTCTAATGTGATATATTGTGTACTACTGCTCAAAGTTGTCCTCACGTCATTGCTTTGTGGAAAAGTAATTTTATCCTGTTAGAAAGTTACTCATGAATATGATGTGTGTGTGTGTGTGTGTATGTGTGTGCGTGTATTGAGGTGTAAAATGAAATAACTTTCTAACAATATTATAAAAATGAGTATTTGACAATGTAGGGTATTAGTAGGGGTTAACAACAGGGGAGGGTAGGTCATGGAGCATTTACTATTTCCAAAGTAATACATTAATATAACACATAGCAGCAAAGCTTCCACTTAACAATTAGATTGCCATCTGTTAAAAGATACTGTCATTTTCTTTCTTTTTAAATATGTAATATTTCTATGTGGCATTGTCCCTGAAGCCAGAAGCAGACTTTGAAATGTTACATATGTATTGTAGAATATTCCCATGTTTTTCTAAGCTAGAGCCCAAACACGATAATAGGATTTGGCTTCTATAATATAATGATAGGAAAACAATATTCAAGTGCTAAAAAAATCCAAAGAACTTAAAACATTTTTTCATATAGTATATTTGTTTTCTTCTTATATTTGCCTATATATCTGTTAACTGATAAACTCTAATGATGTGGAAGAAGATTTTATTTATGTTTATATCCTCCACCTCAAAGTTCTCTTTGAGATCTGAAAATAACTTAGAACTTTTTTTACTGAATAAAATGCATAATATTTAATTATAACTTCTGGCACACAAATACATTGGAAAATAATTTTAAGGACTTGAGAATAATATCGTCGTGAAGCTTAACGCAAATAATATAAAAACAGGGCAGGAGGAGCTTCACTCTTTTGCATGTCATTTTTTTAGAAAAGAGCATAAAATGTCCAAGGATGGAGAACCTCAGCATTAGAAAAGGCGGTCTCTCCATACAATAACTCAGGGATAATGATTATTATTGGAAAATTAATGTCAAGTGGTTAAGTAGAGGGTTGTTTGTCACTGGTTGGGCTGAATTTCTCACAGCTCAATAAGAAGTTAAATATCAAACATCGACTACTTCGATATTTAGATTTCTATTGCATAGAATGACGTGCTACAGCTTGAGAACGAATAATTGCTGGATTTTTGTCATTGTTGGTACTTTAGAAATGTTAAGGGTCGAGGGGAGCTCTATTCTGAGTTCTGTTTCCTTTCATAAGCCTTCGGTTCTGACTTTAATTTTCTTTAGCTTGCCTCTGAGACACAGAAAAACTACAAGATCTTGTTCACAAGAGTGTTCAGAATCCTTCTTTTAAACCCACCCCAGCTTTATTTTCTTAAGTGACTTAATCAAAGGTAATTCGAGTTCACATTTTTGTATCAATGGTTGTATTTAAAGAGGTCTTATCTGATTTCCATCACCAATTACAGGCTTGCATTTCTTGTTTATATCCACCTAAAAGCTGACAAGGGCCTGGTTTGGTTTTGATAGGAAGTCAAACCTTCATCTCATGTCAAAAGTCCCTAAAGCACATTTGTTCTGGTAAAATTATATCTCGGGAATGATGGGTTCTAATACGAAATGAGGATGTGGTGGCATAGGGTGGTCCCTGCCACTTTGTTTGAAAAATAAATTGTGAAACCTCTGTAGTAAATATTTGCCTGAGAGAACACAGTGGGAGGGAAATTACAGTGCTGGGGAATACTGCCGTTAAGAGGACTGAAGTCAGAGGTTAACGTAACAGGAGTTGGTCTAGTCTAAAAGGTCACTGCGGGTTGGCCCACTCAGCAGAGAGCTCCTAGATGACTTTTAACTATTTTTGGCAAGATAAACATCATATGTCGCTGCCTTTGGGAGCAAAGAACAAAGGTCGAAGACCCAGGGGGATTAACTTCTTAAAAAGGGATACAATATTTAACTTGGCTGCCCTCAAAAGCCTTGAGTTTTCTGGCTTGCTTTCCTTAGCAATGGAATTCCAGGTTTTGTTTTAAACAAATAGAGTATCTTTTCAGAAGTCAAGATGTGGACACTAAACCTAATACCACAAGAAATGGCAGATTTTAAGTGAAATTTTAGATTTTAACTTATTTCAGAGACGTAGTGGTCTGAATTGTTCAGTGCTATGAACCACCTCCCCACCACCCCGGGGGTCCTCTGCACCTCTGTTTAGTTCTCACAGTACCCTGGACACAACAGCACCTGCTCTTCCCACTGTGGGCTGTACCTGTTAGCTGTCTGTTTCATCCAAATGAACTCTTGAGTTTCCTGTGCTTCTCTTAGTTTATTTTACTTATTATTGACATCATTTAGTTCAGATAGTTATTCTGAAGCCAGATTGCCTTTGTTTCTTTTATGCTGGGTAAAATTGGACGAGTTATTTGTTCTCACTCTGCTTCAGTTTCCTTGAACTTAAGTAGCAGTAATGACAGCACCAAATTCATAGGTTTGATATGATGACTAAGGGAGTTAAATTGAAACACAATCTCTTATTCACAATACTCAAATCCAAAATGTTCTGGAGACTGGAAAATTTTTCATAAATTGGTAGCAAACTCACTTGGCAAAACCTGGCCTGAACTAATGTGAAGCTGTTTGTAGACTTTATCCCATTTGGTGTGACTGTTGATGTGTTTCAGTACAGAAAAGCTAATATATTGCATTAAGTGGTGATGCTCCAGACCCATTTAGCTTGTTGTATACTCCATAAGCATCTTAAAAATTTTTAATTACAAATCGTATCTGACTCCAAAAGTTTTAGATAAAAACTGTTGCTTAGTGGCACACAGAAAGCAACTGAAACCTGTAATCTATAATTATGATTTGCATTCTAACACCTGAAGCGATATCTGGCGTAAAGCAGGTACTCCATAAATCCTAGGCTGTTTTTAAAACAAATGCTCATTGATCACTTACAGTTCTCTTTACACCCAGCCTGACTCTTTACACCAAGGCCTGGTGAAGTCAAGGTGTTCTTCCAAGGTCACACAGTTAGTAGGTGGGGCAGTAAGAATTCCAAAACAGGCAGGTTGACTCCAAACTGTATGCACAGAACCAGTTCACAAATTGCTAGTACTGAAACCTACACCGAGCACCCACTTCTCCACAACAAAGTTATCGTGCTGCTTCGATGGAATCTGAATGCAGTGTGTCCAATGGCATTTTTAAGTTTTGTGCTTTCTGTTGAATTTTATGTTGACACTGGTGAAATCAGGGGCAGAACAAAATAGTGAGCATCTCGAAAGAAAGATCGATGACATATCACATGTGTGTGTGTGTGTTTGTGCGCATTCATCTGCTAATGTCAACCAGTAATGCTACTGCACAATTAAGATGTATGAAAGTCAAATAATAAAGGCATGTGCTGCACAGGTTTTCTCTTTTGTGAATCACTTCTGTATCCTAGGTCAGCAAATATTTGAATACTAAAGATATTTAGCATCTGTCCTTTCAATTAATCATTATCTCAAATATCTATAACACAAAAATAGTCGCAGAATTATCAACTTCTTGTACATCTGACAGAAAAAAATGGGGTCATCCGTTGATTAATGGTATTTTTAATCATGTAAGCATCAAATCCATTCTTTGTGAAAATGCCAATATATACAGAAATTTAAAAGATTTCTTCTTTTTAGTGCCAATTAAAAATAGCTTCTTTGAAGCTTAGATGAATGTATTCACTTTTTAAATATATTAAATTATCTTATATTTCTATTAAAAGCGTGGTCTATGTGATTATGATGAGCCACTGTTCACTACGTTTTACCCAAAATGATTAATCTCTTTTACCTTATATGATGAAGAACTTCACTAATAATTATTAATAATTATTTGGTATGATAGAAAGAACTCAGGAGAGGAATGACAGATGCTAAAATATGCTGTGGTTTTGCACAAGTTATTTAGTGCATTGGGTGGACTGACTGTATTTTTTGCCTTCTATTATTATTATTATTATACTTTAAGTTCTGGGGAACATGTGCAGAACATGCAGGTTTGTTATATAGGTATATATGTGCCATGTTGGTTTGCTGTACCCATCAACTCGTCATCTACATTAGGTATCTCTCCCAATGCTGTCCCTCCCCTAGCCCCCCACTCCCTGGCAGACACTAGTGTGTGATATTTCCCTCCCTGTGTCCATGTGTTTTCATTGTTCAGTTCCCACTTATGAGTGAGAACATGCAGTGTTTGGTTTTCTATTCTCATGTTAGTTTGCTGAGAATAATGGTTTTCAGTATCATCCATGTTCCTGAAAAAGACATGAACTCATTCCTTTTTATGACTGCATAGCATTCCATGGTGTATATCTGCCACATTTTCTTTATCCAGTCTATCATTAGTGGGCATTTGAGTGGGTTCCAAGTCTTTGCTATCACAAACAGTGTCACAATAAGCATACGTGTGCATGTGTCTTTGCAGTAGAGTGATTTATCATCCTTTGGGTATATACCCAGTAATGGGATTGCTGGGTCAAATGGTATGTCCAGTTCTAGATCCTTGAGGAATCACCACACTGTCTTGCACAATGGTTGAACTAATTTGCACTCCCACCAACAGCGTAAAAGCATTCCTATTTCTCCACATCCTCTCCAGCATCTCTTGTTTCCTGACTTTTTAATGCTCGACATTCTAACTCCTGTGAGATGGTATTTTATTGTGGTTTTGATTTGCATTTCTCTAATGACCAGTGATGATGAGCTTTTTTTCATATGTTTGTTGGCTGCATAAATGTCTTCTTTTGAGAACTGTCTGTTTATATCCTTCAATCACTTTTTGATAGGGTTGTTTTTTCCTTGTAAATTTGTTTAAATTCTTTGTAGATTCTGGATATTAGCCCTTTGTCAGATGGATAGATTACAGAAATTTTCTCTCATTCTATAGGTAGCTTGTTCAATCTGACGATAGTTTCTTTTGCTGTGCAGAAACTTTTTAGTTTAATTATATCTCATTTGTTAATTTTGGCTTTTGTTGTCATTGCCTTTGGTGTTTTAGTTATGAAGTCTTTGCCCATGCCTATGTCCTGAATAGTATTGCCTAGGTTTTCTTCTAGAGTTTTTATGGTTTTAGGTCTTACATTTAGGTCTTTAATCCATCTTGAGTTAATTTTTGTATAAGGTGTAAGGAAGGGGTCCAGTTTCCGTTTTCTGCATATGACTAGCCAGTTTTTCCAACAGCTTTTATTAAATGCGGAATCCTTTCCTCATTTCTTGTTTTTGTCAGGTTTGTCAAAGATCAGATGGATGAAGATGTGTAGTGTTGTTTCTGAGGCCTCTGTTCTGTCCCATTGGTCTATACATCTGTTTTGGTACCAGTACCACATTGTTTTGGTTATTGTAGCCTTGTAGTATAGTTTGAAGTCAGGTAGCGTGATGCCTCCAGTTTTGTTCTTTTTGCTTAGCATTGTCTTGGCTATATGGGTTCTTCTTTGGTTCAATATGAAATTTGAAGTAGGTTTTTCTAATTCTGTGAAGAAAGACATGGTAGATTGATGAGGATTGCATCGAATCTATAAATTACTTTGTGCAGTATGACCATTTTCATGATATTGATTCTTTCTATACATGAGCATGGAATGTTTTTCTGTCTGTTTGTGTCCTCTCTTATTTCCTTGAGCAGTGGTTTGTAGTTCTCCTTGAAGAGGTCCTTCACATCCCTTGGAAGTTGTATTCCTAGGTATTTTATTCTCTTTGTAGCAATTGTGAATTGGTGTTCACTCATGATTTGGCTCTTTGTCTGTTATTGGTGTATAGGAATGCTTGTGATTTTTCACATTGATTTTGTACCCTGAGACTCTGCTGAAGTTGCTGATCAGCTCACAGAGATTTTGGGCTGAGACTATGGGATTTTCTAAATATTCTATAATGGCCTTTGCAAACAGAGACAATTTGATTTCCTCTTTTCCTTTTTGAATATTGTTTATTTCTTCATCTTGCCTAATTGCCCTGGCCAGAACTTTCAATACTATGTTGAATAGGAGCGGTGAGAGAGAGCGTCCTTGTCTTCTGCCAGTTTTCAAAGGGAATGCTTCCAGTTTTGCCCATTCAGTATGATATTGCTTGTGGGTTTGTCATAAATAACTCTTATTATTTTGAGATACAGTCCATCATTACCGAGTTTATTGAGAGTTCTTAGCATGAAGTGATGTTGAATTTTGTCGTTTGGATTACGTTTATTGATTTGCATATGTTGAACCAGCCTTGCATCCCAGGGATGAAGCCATCTTGATCATAGTGGATAAACTTTTTGATATGCTGCTGGATTCAGTTTGCCAGTATTTTATTGAGGATTTTCACATAGATGTTCATCAGGGATATTGGCCTGAAATTTTCTTTTTTTTGTTGTGTCTCTGCCAGGTTTTGGTACCAAGATGATGCTGGCCTCATAAAATGAGTTAGGGAGGATTCCCTCTTTTTCTATTGTTTGGAATAGTTTCAGAAGGAATGGTACCAGCTCCTCTTTCTACATCTAATAGATTCAACTGTGAATCTGTCTGGTCCTGGACTTCTTTTGGTTGGTAGGCTATTAATTATTGCCTCAATTTCAGAACTTGTTATTGGTCTATTCAGGGATTCGCCTTCTGATTGGTTTAGTCTTGGGAAGGTGTTGTGTGTCCAGGAATTTATCCAAATTTTTTAGATTTTCCAGTTTATTTGTGTAGAGGTGTTTATAGTATTCTCTGATGGTAGTTTGTATTTCTGTGGGATCAGTGGTGATATTCCATTTACCATTTTTTGTTGTGTCTATTTGATTCTTCTCTCTTTTCTTCTTTATTAGTCTGGCTAGTGGTCTATTTTGTTGATTTTTTAAAAATACAAGCTCCTGGATTCAGTGATTTTTCGAAGGGTTTTTCATGTCTCTATCTCCTTCAGTTCACCTCTGATCTTAGTTATTTCTTGTCTTCTCCTAACTTTTGAATTTGTTTGCTCTTGCCTCTCTAGTTCTTTTAACTGTGATGTTATGGTGTGAATTTTAGATCTTTCCCGCTTTCTCTTGTGGGCACTTATTGCTATAAATTTCCCTCTAAACACTGCTTTAATTATGTCCCAGAGATTCTGTGTCTTTGTTCTCATTGGTTTCAAAGAATATCATTATTTCTGCCTTAATTTTGTTATTTACTCAGTAGTCATTCAGGAGCACGTTGTTCAGTTGCTATGTAGTTGTGCAGTTTTGGGTAAGTTTCTTAATCCTGAGTTCTAATTTGATTGCACCATGGTCTGACAGACTGTTTGTTATGATTTTGATTCTTTCGCATTTGCTGAGAAGTGTTTTACTTCCGATTATGTGGTCAATTTTAGAATAAGTATGATGTGGTATTGAGAAGAATGTATATTCTGTTGTTTTGGGGTGGAGAGTTCTATAGGTATCTATTAGGTCTGCTTGGTCCAGAGCTGAGTTCAAGTCCTGAATATCCTTGTTAATTTTCTGTCTCATTGATCTGTCTAATATTGACAGTGAGGTGTTAAAGTCTCCCACTGTTATTGTGTGGGAGTCTAAGTCTCTGTGTAGGTCTCTAAGAACTTGCTTTATGAATCTGGGTGCTCCTGTATTAGGTGCATATGTATTTAGGATAGTTAGCTCTTCTTGTTGCATTGATCCCTTTACCATTAGGTAATGCCCTTTTTTGTCTCTTTTGATCTTTGTTGGTTTAAAGTCTGTTTTATAAGAGACTAGGATTGCAACCCCTGCGATTTTTTCTTTTCTTTTGCTTGGTAAATATTCCTCCATCACTTTATTTTGAGCCTGTGTATTCAGGAGATGGGTCTCCTGAATACAGCACACTAATGGGTCTTTGCCAGTCTGTCTCTTTTAATTGGAGCATTTAGCCCATTTACATTTAAGGTTAATATTGTTATGTGTGAATCTGACCCTGTGTTAGCTGGTTATTTTGCCTGTTAGTTGATGCAGTTTCTTCCTAGCATTGATGGTCTTTACAATTTGGCATGTTTTGCAGTGGCTGGTACCAGTTGCTCCTTTCCATGTTTAGTGCTTTCTTCAGGAGCTCTTGTAAGGCAGACTTGGTGGTGACAAAATCTCTCAGCATTTGTTTGTCTCTAAAGGATTTTATTTCTCCTTCACTTATGAAGCTTAGTTTGGCTGGATAAGAAATTCTGGGTTGAAAATTCTCTTCTTTACAACCGTTGAATATTGACCCCCACTGTCTTCTGTCTTGTAGGGTTTCTGCCGAGAGATATCCGCTGTTAGTCTGATGGGCTTCCCTTTGTGGGTAACCCGACCTTTCTCTCTGGCTGCGCTTTATTTTCCTTTATTTCAACCTTGGTGAATCTGACAATTATGTGTCTTGGGGTTGCTCTTCTTGAGGAGTATCTTTGTAGTGTTCTCTGTATTTCCTGAATTTGAATGTTGGCCTGTTTTGCTAGCTTGTGCATGTTCTCCTGGATAATATCCTGAAGAGTGTTTGTCCAACTTTGTTCCATTCTCCCCGTCACTTTCAGGTACACCAATCAAATGTAGATTTGGTCTTTTCACATAGTACCATATTTCTTGGAGGCTTTGTTCATTCGTTTTCATTCTTTTTTCTCTAATCTTGTTCTTTCACTTTATTTCATTAAGTGGATCTTCGATCTCTGATATCCTTTCTTCTGCTTGATCGATTCATCTATTGATACTTATGTATGCTTCACAAAGTTCTTGCACTGTGCTTTTTAACTCCATCATATCATTTATGTCCTTCTCTAAACTGGTCATTCTAGTTAGCAATTTGTCTAATCCTTTTTCAAGGTTCTTAGCTTCCTTGCATTGGGTTAGAACATGCTCCTTTGGCTTGGAGGAGTTTGTTATTACCCACCTTCTGAAGCCTACTTCTGTCAATTCGTCAAACTTATTCTGCGTCCAGTTTTGTTCCCTTGCTGGCAAGCAGTTGTGATCCTTTGAAGGAGAAGAGGCATTCTGGTTTTTGGAATTTTCAGCGTTTTTGTGCTGGTTTCTTCCCATCTTCATGGATTTATCTACCTTTGGTCTTTGATGTTGGTGACCTTCGGATGGGGTCTCTGAGTGGACATCCTTTTTGTTGATGTTGATGCCTTTCCTTTCTGTTTGTTAGTTTTTCTTCTAAGAGTCAGGCCTCTCTGCTGCAGGTCTGCTGGAATTTGTTGGAGTTTCACTCCAGACCCTGTTTGTCTGGGTATCACCAGTGGAGGCTCCAGAACATCAAAGATTTCTGCCTATTTCTTCCTCTGGAAGCTTCATCCCAGAGGGGCACCCACCAGAGCTCTCCTGTATGAGATGTCTGTTGGTACCTACTGGGAGGTGTTTCCCAGTCAGGATACATGGGGGTCAGGGACCCACTTGAGGAGGCAGTCTGACCCTTATCAGAACTCGAATGCTGTGCTGAGAGATCTGCTGCTCCTTTCAGAGCTGTCAGGCAGGGAGGTTTAAATTTGCGGAAGCTGCGCCCATAGCCTCCCCTTCCCCCAGGTGCTCTGTCTCAGGGAGATGGGAGTTTTATCTTTAAGTCCCTGACTGGGGATGCTGCCTTTTTTTCAGAGATACCCTACCCAGAGAGGAGGAATCTAGAGAGGCAGTCTGGCCACTTTGTGGTGCTGCGGTGGGCTCCACCCAGTTCAAACTTCCCAACAGCTTTGTTTACACTGTGAGGGTAAAACTGCCTACTTAAGCTTCAGCAATGGTGGATACCCCTCCCCTCACAAAGCTCCAGTGTCCCAAGCTGGCCTCAGACTACTGCACTGGCAGCGAGAATTTCAAGCCAGTGGATCTTAGCTTGCTGGGCTCTGTGGGGATGAGATCCACTGAGGTAGACCACTTGGCTCCCTGGCTTCAGCCCCCTTTCCAGGGGAGTGAATGGTTCTGTCTCGCTGGCATTCCAGGTGCCACTGGGGTATGAAAAAAAACCCTGCAGCTAGCTGGGTGTCTCCCCAAATGGTCGCCCAGTTTTGTGCTTGAAACCCAGGGCCCTGGTGATGTAGGCACCAGAGGGAATCTCCTGGTCTGCAGGTTGTGAAGACCATGGGGAAAGCACAGTATCTGGGCTGGAGTGCACCGTTCCTCACCACACAGTCCCTCACCACACAGTCCCTCATGGCTTCCCTTGGCAAGGAGAGGGAAATCCCCAGACCCCCTTGCACTTCCTGGGTAAGGCAATGTCCCAGCCTGCTTCAGCTCGCCCTCCATGGGCTGCACCCAGTGTTCAACCAGTCCCAGTGAGACGAACTGTGTACCTCAGCTGGAAATGCAGAAATCACCTACCTTCTGCATCAATCTCACTGGGAGCTGCAGACCCGAACCGTTCCTATTCGGCCATCCTGCCCGAGATTCCAGGATAACTGATTGTGTTAATAGCCCCATGTTTTCATGCTTGCAAGTATCCACACTATTGATGCCCATCAACGCAGACTCTAGTTTTGGTCATATGTCTTAATTTGGACAGTAAACATTAACAAAGCTGATGAAAACAAAGGCCTGAAAAAAGTGCATTTCCATTGTGTTCATGAATTCCCCCACCCCTCCCATCATGACCATGAGAATGTGTCCAGGCTGCCCTACTGAAAAAAGGGATTAAAGAGATATTTGGAACAGACCTAATTCATCCAAGCTGATGCCATCCCAGCTGCAGCCAGCTCCTAACCAACTCATTGGTTCATTGCAAATGTTTGAGCAAGCCCAGTTAATATCAACAGAGCCCAGCCAGACAGGAGATCTGCTAAGTTAAACATAGATTCCCAAGAAACAATATGCAGTTGCTGTTTTGGAATGGTTCATGTTGTAATAACTACCAGAATTTGCTCCTCTGTTTCTCATGTCCTTTGTCTATTGGAATAGATGAGACAGAATTTCAATCCAGTTTTAAAATTCTATGCTAATTCTTTATATTAATTTTATGTGTTCGAAGTATTATAGAGTTTGCATTTCAATATTAGTATCAACAGTAGTACTAACAGCATGGCTCACAGATATTTATTAAACACATACATGCTTGGCTTTAAATGAACTAAAGAAATTCCCACTATTCAGATCACAGTCAACTTTTTATGCAAAGGCCCAGAGAGTAAATAGTTCAGGCTTCATAGGTCACATGGTCTCTGTCACACCTATATAATTCTGCTGTTATAGATCATAAATGGCTATAGACAATATGTAAACAAGTGGGCATGGTTGTGTTCCAATAAAAAATTATTTACAGAAAGACATGGCAGGTTCGATTTGTTCTGTGGGCAGTAGTTTACTAATCACTGATCAAGAAACCACTGAAACCAGACAACTTTACCATTGAAAACAAATATGTAACAGCAAATCAACTTAAGCGTTTAATTTGTTTCTCTCTCTTTTTTTTTTATTGTGGCAAAAAACACATAGCATAATATCTATACTCTTAACAAATTCTCAAGTATACGGAAGAGTATTGCTAATGTTATGCACAATGTTGTACAGCAGATCTCTAGAATTTTTTCATCTTTATTGATGGAAATTCTATACTCATTGAACAACAGCTCCTCATTTCCCTCTTCCCCCATTCCCTGAAACCACCATTCTACTTTCCGGTCCCATGAGTTTGACTACTTTAGATATCTCATATAAAGAATCATGCAGTATTTGTCCTTCTGTGACTGGCTTATTTCACTTAGCATAATGACCTCCAGGTTCATCTATGCTGTAGCATATGTCAGGATTTCCTTCTTTTTTAAGGGTAAATAATATTCCGTTTTATGTATATGCTACATTTTCTTTACCCATTTATTCATCATTGGACTTGTGGATTGGCTCCATATCTTAGTTATTGTGAATAATTCTGCAATGAACATAGGAGTGGAAATAACTATTCAACATTCTGTTTTCAGTTCTTTGGGATAAATATCCAAAAGTGAGATACTTGAATCATATGGTAGTTCTATTCTTGGTTTTTTGAGGAACCTCCATCTTGTTTTCAACAGAAATTGCATTTTTTCATTCCTACCAACAGTTTACAAGAGTTCTAATTTTACCACGTCCTCCTAACACTTGATGTATGTATTTATGTAAAATGTATACACATATATGATGGCCACTTCAACCACTGTGAGGTGATATCTAATTGTAGTTAGATATCTAACTGCAGTTTTGATTTGCATATCCCTGATGACTAGTGATATTGAACATCTTTTTATATACCTATTGACCTTTTGCATGTCTTCTTTGGAGAAATGTCTATTCACATTCTTTGCACATTTTTAAACCAAGTTTTTTGTTTTGGCCAATGAATTGTAGAAGTTATTTATATGTTTTGGATACTAACTCCTTATCAGAGATATTGTTCGTACATATTTTCTCCTACTCTATAGATTGCTTTTTCACTCTGTCGATTGTTACCTTTGCTGCGCAGAAGCTCTTTAGTTTGATGCACTCTCTTGAATTTTTTTTTCCTTTTATTGCCTGTGCTTTTGGTGTCATATCCAAAAAATAATTGCTAACACTGATATTATGAAACTTTTCTTCTATGTTTTCTTCCAGGAGTTTTGTGGTTTAAGGTCTTACATTTATGTCTAAACCATTTTGAGTTGATTTTTATGTATAATATAACATAAGGGCCCAATTTCACTCTTCTGCATGAAGAAACCCAGTTTTCCCACTGAGTTGAGTTGAATCCTTTCCCCATTATGTGTAATGTTGGCACTTTTGTCAAATATCATTTGGTCATACGTGGATGGGTTCTATTGCTGTCCCATTGGTCTATCTGTCTACGTTTATGTCAGTACCACAATGCTACAGTTGCTTTGTAATATGTTTCAAAGTCTCTAGCTTTGTTCTTTCTCAAGATTGTTTTGAAAATTTACGGTTCTTTGTGATTCCATAGGGATTTTAGAATTGTTTTATCTATTTCTGCAAAAAATGTCATTCAGAGCTTGGCAGGGATTGTCTTGAATTTGTAGATTGCTTTGTGTAGTATAGGCATTTTAACATTAGTAAGTCTTTTCATCTGTGTACATGAGATGTTATTCTTATTTGTGTGTTATTTAATTTCTTTTAACAAGTGTTTTGTCGTTTTTAGTATACCAGTCATTCACCTACTTGGTTGAGTTTATTCTTAAGTATCTCATTCTTTTTGATGCTATTGTAAATGGGATTGCTTTCTTAGTTTCCTTTTCAGATTGTGTACTGTTAGTGTACAGAAACACCTGCGTCTTGCATGTTGATTTTATGTCCTCACACTTTGCTGAATTTGTTTATTAGTTCTAACAGGTTTGTGTATGTGTGTGTGTATGCGCGCGAGTGTGCATGTGTGTGTGGGGGAGAGAGAGAGAGAGAAATCTGTAAACAGAAATAATTTTTCTTTCTGATTTAGAGTCTTTATTTATTTATTTATTTATTTATCTCAACTAGTTGCTCTAGCTAGGACTTCTAGTACTGTGTTGAACAGAAGTGGTGAGTGTGGGCATCCTTGCCTCTCTCCTAACCTTAGAGGAAAACTTTTTAGTTCTTCTTTTTTGTGTATGTTGTTACCTGTGGTTTTCCATCTATAACCTTTATTATTTTGAGATAACTTTATTTAATTCCCAGTTTGTTGAATGTGTTAAACATAAAATTGTATTGAAATTTTTCAGTGCTTTTTATAAAACGTATTGAGATGATCATGTCATTTTCATTTTTAATTCTGTTAATATGCTGTATCACACTGATAGTATTTTTTTTTTTTTCCTGTACTGAAGCATCCCAGGAACAAATTCCACTTGGACATTGTGTATGATTCTTTTCATGTGCTGTTGAATTTTGTTTACTAGTATTTTGTTGAAGATTTCTGCATCTCTATCTATCAGAGATAGTAATGTCAGGGTTTTTTTTTTCTTAGAATATGTCTTTATCTGGATTTGGCATGAGTGTAATGATAACCTCATACAATGAGTTTGGAAGAGTCTTCTCTTACTGTATATTTTTGAAGATTTTGAGAAGGAATGGCCTTAATTTTTCTTTAGAAGTTTGTAGAATTCTCTAGAAGATTTTTTTTTTTTTTTTTTACTTTTTGTAATGTTTGTTTTAATTTTTTTGTTTGTTTTAATTACTATTACTGAGTTAACCTCCTTACTAGATATGTCTGTTCAGATTTTCTGTTTCTTCATGATTCAGTCTCGGTAGGTTTATGTTTCTAGGAACTTACTAATTTCCTCTAGATTACTCAATTTGCAGGCATATTATTGTTCATAGTATTTTTACAAACCTTTCTATTTCTGTGGCATTGTTTGTGATATATTCTCTTTTGTTTCTTATTTTTAGAATTTGTGTCTTTTCTCTTTTTCTTAGTCTAGCTAAATGTCATTCTTTTGTGCTTTAAAAATAACTCAGTTTTGTTGATTTTTTAAAAATATTACCTTTCTAATCTCTATTATGTTTATTTATGTTCTATTATTATTATTTCCTTGCCTCTGCTAACTTTGGTGTTAATTTGTTCTTCTTTTTCTAGTATTTTTGAGATAAAATTTAAATTGTTTGTTAAAGATATTTCTTATTTTTTAATATTGACATTTACCACTATAAACTTCCCTCTTAATACTGCTTTTGCTGCATCCTAGAAGTTTTGGTATAATGTGTTTTTGTTTGTCTCAAGATATTTTCTAATTTCCCTTTTTACTTCTTATTTCATCTATTGGTTTCTCGAGAATATGTTGTTTAATTTCCTCTTATTTGTGAATTTGTAGTTTCTTTGTACTGTTAATTTTTGCTTCCAGTCCATTGTGGTCAGAAATATACTTGGTATAATTTCAACTTTCTTAGATTTGTTAAGTCCTCTTTTGTAGCCTAATGTGATCTATTCTGGAGAAAGTTCCATGTGCACTTGAGAAGAAAGTGTAATCTGCTACTCTTGGGTAGACTATTTTTTATGTCTTTTAGGACTATTTGATCTATAATGTTGTTCAAATCCTATGTTTCCTTATTGATCTTCTCTCCAAATAGTCTATTCATTATTGAAAGTTAGATATTGAAATATCCTACTATTGTTGTGTTTCTGTCTAGTTCTCCCTTTAGTTCTGTCAGCATTTGCTTTATATATTTGGGTGCTATGGTGTTGAGTTCAGATACATAGATAGATAGATAGATAGATAGATAGATAGATAGATAGATAGATAGATAGATTTAATTCTGTATTTCCATAGGTTATTGGGGAACAGGTGGTGCTTGGTTACATGAGTAAGTTCTTTAGTGGTAATTTGTGATATTTTGGTGCACCCATCACCCAAGTAGTATACACTGCACTCAATTTGTAGCCTTTTATTTTTCACTCCCTTCCCAACCTTTCCCCGAGTCCCCAAAGTCAATTGTGTCATTCTTGTGCCTTTGCATTCTCATAGCTTAGCTCCCACTATGAGTGAGAACATATGATGTTTGGTTTTCCATTCCTGAGTTGTTTCATTTAGAGTAATAGTCTCAAGATACCATATAAAAAGATTAAATTTGACACCAAAACATAAAGTGATATAAGGTAGAGTTAAAAACTATAACAAAGACAAAGAAGTACCTTATAAAATAATAAATGTCAGCTCACCAGGAAGATGTAACAATAAATAATTAAAAACCTAAGAGACTTATGGGACAACAAATAATAAACATCAATAAACTTTATTGCATTGTATAAATAATTGTTATATCTTCCTGGTGAATTGACATTTTTAGTTTATAATGTACTTCTTTGTCTTTTGTTATAGTTTAACTCTACCCTTTGCCACTTTATATTTTGGCATCAAATTTTATCTTTATATGTAGTATTTTTATTGTCATGTTTTATAGTTACAATTTTTAAATACTTTTATCATTTAACTTCTTTACCAGAACTAAAATATTATATAAACCACCATTGCACTACATTATTACAGTTTTCTGTCTTTGTCCACATATTTATTTTTACCAGTGAGCTTTATACTTTCGTATGCTTTCACGTGTACTCTCTTTTTGTTTCAAGTTAACAACTCCCTTTAACATTTCCTGTATGGCAAGTCTAGTGGTGATAAACTCTCTCTGCTTGTATTTATTTGGGAAAATATTTCTCCTTCATTTTCTAAGGACAGTTTTGCTAGACAAAGTATTCTTGGTCAACAGAGTTGATTTGTTGCATTTTGTTTTTCTTTCAGCACTTTGACTATATAATCTCAAACCTTCTCTAGCCTGTAATGTTCCTGCTAAGAAATCTGCTGATAATCTTATGAAGGCTTACTTTTACATGAGAAATCACTTCTGCTGCTTTCATCTTTTCTTCTTTTTTTAATTTAGAGAATTTCATTATAATGTGTCTTGGTGTGGACTTTTTTGGTTCATTCTATTTAGAAATCTATTGGCTTCTTAAATTCGGACGCCCATTTGCTTCTCCCAGTTTGGGAAGTTTCAGGTAATTTATTCCTTTATATAAGCTTTATTTCTCTCCCTTTATTTCTCTCTATACCATCTGACACCCTCACAATGTATGCATTAGTCTATTTGATGTTGTCCCATAGGTCTCTCAGGTTTTCTTCACTAATTTTTAATCTTTTTTTTTCCTCTTCTAACTGAATAAATTTAGATAGTCTGTTTATTTCAGTCATTCTTTCTTCTGCTTTATTAAGTCAGTTGTTGAGTTTCTCCAGTGAATTTTTAAATTCATTCTATTCTTTAGCTTAAAAATTCCATTCGTTTTAAAAATATATTTTATCTCTTTGCTACTATTGTCATTTTGTTCAAGCATATTTTCTTGAAATTGTTGGGAATCTTTTTAGTGGTTATTTTGAATTATTTGTCAGGTAATTTATAAAGCTCTATTTCTGTGTTACCATTAAATCAGTATTTTCATGGGGGAAGGAAAGTCTAGGTCTTCCTATTTCACCTTCTTGCTAAGATCAATCCCTTTTTTGTTGATTTTTTTTCTTTATTGGAAATCATATTGCTTGTTTGAGGTTTCTACCAGGCAGACAAATGTCTTAAAGAAAATGAAAACTTAGTAGCAGGAAAAGAAATATTTATAAGATAAGAGAATAATATATCCAGGTAAGAAAGTAAAAATCATGGATGTTCCTCTGCCCCTACTAGGTCACACAGTTTCAAACTATTTAATTTTACTCACTATAATGTGAGAAGCAAGGTGTTTCTTTTAAAATATAGGATCAACAAATATTTATGTAATTACCATAATGATTTTCAACGCTGAATTTTTTAAAGCTTCATTAGTCACAAAACTACTAATGTGCAATTATATTTTACATTCATGTTGTCCATATGGTACAATGAGCATAGCTTTCTTTTGTGCTTAATAAATGTTTGATAAAGATTTAATAAGGTCCATTGTTGTTTTGAAGAAAGAATAAGAAGATAACTTCTTTCTCATCTCATTTTATTGATGTACTCTAAAAGATACCAACTCTTAGGTATAATGCAGTCATTCCATTGGAAAGTCAGAAACAAAACTAAATATCCACTGATTGAGTCTTTGCCTAGTTTTGGACTTCAAGCAGCACTACATTTGATATTCAAAACTGTCTTTAATAATTATGTTTATAATACCAAGTCTTACAGAAAACATTTTCTTCATATATTGTCAATAGGCAATTAGAAAATTTAATAGGAGAAAAGTTCAGAGTCTCAGTTGCAATAAAAATTACAAAGTATCTTTATCCAGTCTATCATTGATGGGCATTTGGATTGGTTCCAAGTCTTTGCTATTGTGAACAGTGCTGCAATAAACATATGTGTGCAGGTGTCTTTATAATAGAATGATTTATAGAATACTATGCAGCCATAAAAAAGGGATGAGTTAATGTCCTTTGGAGGGACATGGATGACGCTGGAAACCATCATTCTCAGCAAACTAACACAAGAACAGAAAACTAAAGACCACATGTTCTCACTCTTAAGTGGGAGTTGAACAATGAGAACACATGGACACAAGGAGGGGAACATCACACACCAGGGCCTGTCGGGTTGGGAGGCTAGAGGAGGGATAGCATTAGGAGAAATACCTCATGTAGATGATGGATTAATGGGTGCAGCAAACCACCATGGCACAGTATGCCACAGTATACGTATGTAACAAACCTGCACATTCTGCACATGTACGCCAGAACTTAAAGTATAAGAAAAATTACAAAGTATCATGACATAAAATACACAAATAATGATAATATACCTAACTAATTCCTAGGGACATAGACAATGGACCCAGACTACCTAAATGTGAATCACAACTCTACTGCTTACTAATTGTATGCTGAGCAATTTTTTAATGTACCTCAATTACCTCGTTTTAAAAATGCAAAATATAATAACTATTTCACAGGGTTTTTGTATGGATTAAAGAAGGAGAATATGTGTAAATTAGTTAGAAAAGTGCCTGGCAGAGTAAATTCTATGGTAGGTTTAGTTTATCATTATTATTGTTCCTAGTTCATGAAGAAAATTACAAAATGGTAATGAAAGACATATCAGGTAATAGATAAAAATATAAATGAAAGTCACGTTCAGAATAGATAAACTCAAATGGAAACGCAAATTAACTAAGATAAAAGTCAATTTTACTTTCTTCTGCTGAAGGAAGTAGAAATAAATAACATGATCCTGAATTAAAATAATTTAAAAGAGTTAAACTAAATTGATCTATAAATTTAATTAAATTCTGATAAAAATTTCAATTTGGCTTTGCAGAACTTGACAAATTGATTATGAATTTGGAAGATAACAACAATAAAGATAGCTGTAAAAAAACTGAAAAAAAAAAACAGTAATAATGGCATTGCCCTAACAGATATTAAAACATACTATAAAACTATTTTAACTAAAACTATGAGGTATTGGTGCATGAATAGACAAACTTATTAGTGGAAGAGAATAGAGAATATAAATCTATCAGTAGAGAGCATAATGAGTCTAAGACTCATTATATATGGGAATTTAGTGTGTGATATAATGGCATTTCAAATAATTAGGGGAAAGACAGACTACTTACTAAATGGTATTGGCTATTGTTATTCATATGGGGAAAGTAAGACAGATATTTTTCACACTTTAGTTTACAGAAATGTAAATTTCTGGTGGATTCAAGATTTACATATTTAAAAACTACCAAAAATAGAAAAGTCTTAATATGCATTATATAGAACACAAAATATAGAAGTCATATTTTACTACAATGAAATGTAAAGATTTTACAGTAATAAAAGACATTAACAAAATCTAAAAGCATGCAAAGAATATGAAAAACATTTAACATATCTGATTCAAATAATTAATAATCATAATATGTTAGATCTCAAAAATCATCAATTTGAAGATAAAACCCAACATATAGACAAAAAATACATAATCTATGAGATGTCCAACTTTATCATTAATTAGATGAATCCAAAACTATTTTAACAAAAGATTACTATTTTTTATTCATTAGATTACATGAAATTTAAAAGTGTTAATATTCTATTTGGTTGGTAATGCCCAATTTCACCACTGAGAGAACTACAACTTTAAAAGAGTTGTATAGAATTGCTGGAGTGCAAGGGAGGTTGTGAAGACACCAGTACTCACTGTTGGTGCGATGCAAATTTCTCATGCATTTTAGATGATGATTTGTGGGTTTCTTAAAAGATAATTTTTATACTATTTGATCCAACAATTTAATTATAGGAATGGAAGTTACAGGTGTACTCACATAAATGCAGATACACACACACACACACACACACACACACACACACACACCCGATGCTCATTGCAACACATGCTAATTTTGAAAAACAGAAAAAAATTAAAAGATCTCTCCACAGGAGAATAAATTACTTCCAGAGTACGGAATACTATGCAACATTTAAAATGAATATGATAAATCTTTATGGAATGATCCAGAAAAAAATCACCATATTGTTAAGTGAAAGGGGGGTTGTAGAGTGTAAAATAATAAAAATAACTACTTACATAATGTTTGCTATGTGCTAGCAATGGTTCTAAGTATTTCATATATATGAAGCATTAAGAATTGTGGAACACATACGCATGCAACAATTCTCACAAAATTATTTGAGGTGTATACTGTTATTATCCATATTTTAAATAAGAGGAAGCTGAGGGACAGAGAGGTGTAGTGACTTGGAGAAGGCTGAAGATTTTAAATCCAGGCCTTCTGACTCCTGAGTTTTGTGTGCATATGAGATGAGGCCTCCCTAAAAACTAAATAAAAACAATAAAAATTTTAAATGTCTAAAACTCTACAGGTGTATTTATGTATGTATGTATGTATGTATGTATAACATAGTGCAACACACTATGAATGCGTGGTAAAAGACCTCAAAGGATATATATTAATGTATTAATAATATTGGCTTCAGGATAAGTGAGGAGTGTGTTTTTACTCAGTATTTTTCAGTATTGTTTGGAATTTTACATCAATAATTATTCATTTTTTTAACACAGCAGCATTATATCCTAAAGAATTATTCATTCAATACTTGTAAAACTTAAAATAATTATTTAATTAAAAAATAATCATCTATTATACACACAAATATGTGTTACACTTTTTCAGTTTACTTATTCTGTGTATAATGTTGCTGGTCATTTGTGAGAAATTATGTATGGATCATGTCAACAAGGGCTAGAATTTAAGAACAAATGAGAGGGCGGAGCAAGATGGCCGAATAGGAACAGCTCCAGTCTCCAACTCCCAGCGCGAGCGACACAGAAGACCGGTGATTTTTGCATTTTCAACTGAGGTACTGGGTTCATCTCACTGGGGAGTGCCGGACGAACGGTGCTGGTCAGCTGCTGCAGCCCGACCAGCGAGAGCTGAAGCAGGGCGAGGCATTGCCTCACCTGGGAAGCGCAAGGGGGAAGGGAATCCCTTTTCCTAGCCAGGGGAACTGAGACACACAACACCTGGAAAATCGGGTAACTCCCACCCCAATACTGCGCTTTAAGCAAACAGGCACACCAGGAGATCATATCCCACACCTGGCCGGGAGGGTCCCACACCCACGGAGCCTCCCTCATTGCTAGCACAGCAGTCTGTGATCTACCTGCAAGGCAGCAGCGAGGCTGGGGGAGGGGCGCCCGCCATTGCTGAGGCTTAAGTAGGTAAACAAAGCTGCTGGGAAGCTCCAACTGGGTGGAGCTCACAGCAGCTCAAGGAAACCTGCCTGTCTCTGTAGACTCCACCTCTGGGGACAGGGCAATAACAAACACAGCCCAAACCTCTGCAGACGCAAACGACTCTGTCTGACAGCTTTGAAGAGAGCAGTGGATCTCCCAACACGGAGGTTGAGATCTGAGAAGGGACAGACTCCCTGCTCAAGTGGGTCCCTGACCCCTGAGTAGCCTAACTGGGAGACATCCCCCACTAGGGGCAGTCTGACACCCCACACCTCACAGGGTGGAGTACACCCCTGAGAGGAAGCTTCCAAAGCAAGAATCAGACAGGTACACTCGCTGTTCAGAAATATTCTATCTTCTGCTGCCTCTGCTGCTGATACCCAGGCAAACAGGGTCTGGAGTGGACCTCAAGCAATCTCCAACAGACCTACAGCTGAGGGTCCTGACTGTTAGAAGGAAAACTATCAAACAGGGAGGACACCTACACCAAAACCCCATCAGTACATCACCATCATCAAAGACCAGAGGCAGATAAAACCACAAAGATGGGGAAAAAGCAGGGCAGAAAAGCTGGAAATTCAAAAAATAAGAGCGCATCTCCCCCGGCAAAGGAGCGCAGCTCATCGCCAGCAACGGATCAAAGCTGGACGGAGAATGACTTTGACGAGATGAGAGAAGAAGGCTTCAGTCCATCAAATTTCTCAGAGCTAAAGGAGGAATTACGTACCCAGCGCAAAGAAACTAAAAATCTTGAAAAAAAAGTGGAAGAATTGATGGCTAGAGTAATTAATGCAGAGAAGGTCCTAAACGAAATGAAAGAGATGAAAACCATGACACGAGAAATACGTGACAAATGCACAAGCTTCAGTAACCGACTCGATCAACTGGAAGAAAGAGTATCTGCGATTGAAGATCAAATGAATGAAATGAAGCGAGAAGAGAAACCAAAAGAAAAAAGAACAAAAAGAAATGAACAAAGCCTGCAAGAAGTATGGGATTATGTAAAAAGACCAAATCTACGTCTGATTGGGGTGCCTGAAAGTGAGGGGGAAAATGGAACCAAGTTGGAAAACACTCTTCAGGATATCATCCAGGAGAACTTCCCCAACCTAGTAGGGCAGGCCAACATTCAAATCCAGGAAATACAGAGAACGCCACAAAGATACTCCTCGAGAAGAGCAACTCCAAGACACATAATTGCCAGATTCACCAAAGTTGAAATGAAGGAAAAAATCTTAAGGGCAGCCAGAGAGAAAGGTCGGGTTACCCACAAAGGGAAGCCCATCAGACTAACAGCAGATCTCTCGGCAGAAACTCTCCAAGCCAGAAGAGAGTGGGGGCCAATATTCAACATTCTTAAAGAAAAGAATTTTAAACCCAGAATTTCATATCCAGCCAAACTAAGTTTCATAAGTGAAGGGGAAATAAAATCCTTTACAGATAAGCAAATGCTTAGAGATTTTGTCACCACTAGGCCTGCCTTACAAGAGACCCTGAAGGAAGCACTCAACATGGAAAGGAACAACCAGTACCAGCCATTGCAAAAACATGCCAAAATGTAAAGACCATCGAGGCTAGGAAGAAACTGCATCAACTAACGAGCAAAATAACCAGTTAATATCATAATGGCAGGATCAAGTTCACACATAACAATCTTAACCTTAAATGTAAATGGACTAAATGCTCCAATTAAAAGACACAGACTGGCAAACTGGATAAAGAGTCAAGACCCATCAGTCTGCTGTATTCAGGAGACCCATCTCACACGCAGAGACATACATAGGCTCAAAATAAAGGGATGGAGGAAGATTTACCAAGCAAATGGAGAACAAAAAAAAGCGGGGGTTGCAATACTAGTCTCTGATAAAACAGACTTTAAACCATCAAAGATCAAAAGAGACAAAGAAGGCCATTACATAATGGTAAAGGGATCAATTCAACAGGAAGAGCTAACTATCCTAAATATATATGCACCCAATACAGGAGCACCCAGATTCATAAAGCAAGTCCTTAGCGACTTACAAAGAGACTTAGACTCCCATACAATAATAATGGGAGACTTCAACACTCCACTGTCCACATTAGACAGATCAACGAGACAGAAAGTTAACAAGGATATCCAGGAATTGAACTCATCTCTGCAGCAAGCAGACCTAATAGACATCTATAGAACTCTCCACCCCAAATCAACAGAATATACATTCTTCTCAGCACCACATCGTACTTACTCCAAAATCGACCACGTAATTGGAAGTAAAGCACTCCTCAGCAAATGTACAAGAACAGAAATTATAACAAACTGTCTCTCAGACCACAGTGCAATCAAACTAGAACTCAGGACTAAGAAACTCAATCAAAACCGCTCAACTACATGGAAACTGAACAACCTGCTCCTGAATGACTACTGGGTACATAACGAAATGAAGGCAGAAATAAAGATGTTCTTTGAAACCAATGAGAACAAAGATACAACATACCAGAATCTCTGGGACACATTTAAAGCAGTGTGTAGAGGGAAATTTATAGCACTAAATGCCCACAAGAGAAAGCTGGAAAGATCTAAAATTGACACTCTAACGTCACAATTAAAAGAACTAGAGAAGCAAGAGCAAACACATTCGAAAGCTAGCAGAAGGCTAGAAATAACTAAGATCAGAGCAGAACTGAAGGAGATAGAGACACAAAAAACTCTCCAAAAAATCAATGAATCCAGGAGTTGGTTTTTTGAAAAGATCAACAAAATTGACAGACCACTAGCAAGACTAATAAAGAAGAAAAGAGAGAAGAATCAAATCGACGCAATTAAAAATGATAAAGGGGATATCACCACCGACCCCACAGAAATACAAACTACCATCAGAGAATACTATAAACACCTCTACACAAATAAACTGGAAAATCTAGAAGAAATGGATAATTTCCTGGACACTTACACTCTTCCAAGACTAAACCAGGAAGAAGTTGAATCCCTGAATAGACCAATAGCAGGCTCTGAAATTGAGGCAATAATTAATAGCCTACCAACCAAAAAAAGTCCAGGACCAGATGGATTCACAGCTGAATTCTACCAGAGGTACAAGGAGGAGTTGGTACCATTCCTTCTGAAACTATTCCAATCAATAGAAAAAGAGGGAATCCTCCCTAACTCATTTTATGAGGCCAACATCATCCTGATACCACAGCCTGGCAGAGACACAACAAAAAAAGAGAATTTTAGACCAATATCCCTGATGAACATCGATGCAAAAATCCTCAATAAAATACTGGCAAACCAGATTCAGCGACACATCAAAAAGCTTATCCACCATGATCAAGTGGGCCTCATCCCTGGGATGCAAGGCTGGTTCAACATTCGCAAATCAATAAACATAATCCAGCATATAAACAGAACCAAAGACAAGAACCACATGATTATCTCAATAGATGCAGAAAAGGCTTTTGACAAAATTCAACAGCCCTTCATGCTAAAAACGCTCGATAAATTTGGTATTGATGAAACGTACCTCAAAATAATAACAGCTATTTATGACAAACCCACAGCCAATATCATACTGAATGGGCAAAAACTGGAAAAATTCCCTTTGAAAACTGGCACAAGACAGGGATGCCCTCTCTCACCACTCCTATTCAACATAGTGTTGGAAGTTCTGGCTAGGGCAATTAGGCAAGAGAAAGATATCAAGGGTATTCAGTTAGGAAAAGAAGAAGTCAAACTGTCCCTGTTTGCAGATGACATGATTGTATATTTAGAAAACCCCATTGTCTCAGCCCAAAATCTCCTTAAGCTGATAAGCAACTTCAGCAAAGTCTCAGGATACAAAATTAATGTGCAAAAATCACAAGCATTCTTATACACCAGTAACAGACAAACAGAGAGCCAAATCAGGAATGAACTTCCATTCACAATTGCTTCAAAGAGAATCAAATACCTAGGAATCCAGCTTACAAGGGATGTAAAGGACCTCTTCAAGGAGAACTACAAACCACTGCTCAGTGAAATAAAAGAGGACACAAACAAATGGAAGAACATACCATGCTCATGGATAGGAATAATCAATATCGTGAAAATGGCCATACTGCCCAAGGTAATTTATAGATTCAATGCCATCCCCATCAAGCTACCAATGAGTTTCTTCACAGAATTGGAAAAAACTGCTTTAAAGTTCATATGGAACCAAAAAAGAGCCCGCATCTCCAAGACAATCCTAAGTCAAAAGAACAAAGCTGGAGGCATCACGCTACCTGACTTCAAACTATACTACAAGGCGACAGTAACCAAAACAGCATGGTACTGGTACCAAAACAGAGATATAGACCAATGGAACAGAACAGAGTCCTCAGAAATAATACCACACATCTACAGCCATCTGATCTTTGACAAACCTGAGAGAAACAAGAAATGGGGAAAGGATTCCCTATTTGATAAATGGTGCTGGGAAAATTGGCTAGCCATAAGTAGAAAGCTGAAACTGGATCCTTTCCTTACTCCTTATACGAAAATTAATTCAAGATGGATTAGAGACTTAAATGTTAGACCTAATACCATAAAAATCCTAGAGGAAAACCTAGGTAGTACCATTCAGGACATAGGCATGGGCAAAGACTTCATGTCTAAAACACCAAAAGCAACGGCAGCAAAAGCCAAAATTGACAAATGGGATCTCATTAAACTAAAGAGCTTCTGCACAGCAAAAGAAACTACCATCAGAGTGAACAGGCAACCTACAGAATGGGAGAAAAGTTTTGCAATCTACTCATCTGACAAAGGGCTAATATCCAGAACCTACAAAGAACTCAAACAAATTTACAAGAAAAAAAGAAACAACCCCATCAAAAAGTGGGCAAAGGATATGAACAGACATTTCTCAAAAGAAGACATTCATACAGCCAACAGACACATGAAAAAATGCTCATCATCACTCACCATCAGAGAAATGCAAATCAAAACCACAATGAGATACCATCTCACACCAGTTAGAATGGCGATCATTAAAAAGTCAGGAAACAACAGGTGCTGGAGAGGATGTGGAGAAATAGGAACATTTTTACACTGTTGGTGGGATTGTAAACTAGTTCAACCATTATGGAAAACAGTATGGCGATTCCTCAAGGATCTAGAACTAGATGTACCATATGACCCAGCCATCCCATTCCTGGGTATATACCCAAAGGATTATAAATTATGCTGCTATAAAGACACATGCACACGTATGTTTATTGCAGCACTATTCACAATAGCAAAGACTTGGAATCAACCCAAATGTCCATCAGTGACAGACTGGATTAAGAAAATGTGGCACATATATACCATGGAATACTATGCAGTCATCAAAAAGGATGAGTTTGCGTCCTTTGTAGGGACATGGATGCAGCTGGAAACCATCATTCTTAGCAAACTATCACAAGAACAGAAAACCAAACACCGCATGTTCTCACTCATAGGTGGGAACTGAACAATGAGATCACTTGGACTCAGGAAGGGGAACATCACACACAGGGGCCTATCATGGGGAGGGGGGAGGGGGGAGGGATTGCATTGGGAGTTATACCTGATGTAAATGATGAGTTGATGGGTGCAGCACACCAACATGGCACAAGTATACATATGTAACAAACCTGCACGTTATGCCCATGTACCCTACAACTTAAAGTACAATAATAATAAATAAATTTAAAAAAAAAGAACAAATGAGATAATATACTTTAAATAGTTTATTGATCTTTGAATTCACCGTATTAAAATTTCGACCTGTGGGGCCACTATTGGACAATTGCATAAGATTTATTGGAGTATAATAATATGTACATCTTGACCCAAGGTCGTGTTGACTGCTTTCATATCTGTGTTATTAAATAGTTCATCTTCCTTTCCAGCATTTGTAGTTTTCTTTTCCTTTTCTGTTATCTTTAAATGAGTGACTAGACCCTATAATGCAAAAATGGTTTATCACAGTGAAAAATCTTGGCAACCTGAGTCCCTTGGTTTTTTAATAATTCTTTTATTCTAATTGATTTAGAATCCAAGCCTCTACCAGCAATCCCTGGTGCCATAAGACCTGGGGCCTGAAGCAGACCCACTTCTAACTTGAGTGTCACCTCATTATACCTAAAGTGATTTAGAAATACAAACTTGGAAAATAATTGCTTACAAAGCACACGTCTGCTACTTCAGGGACCCTTTGAAAGTATCTTATAGCAAAGGAAGCCCCTGCTGGAATAGAAGAGGATGTTCTGATTTGAGATTTGTTTGATGATTACATTGGTACAAATTAAATGTAGCAGAGATTTTCAGTATAAGCATTAGACAACAACCAAGATTCTTTATGATAAAATGTGATATACAATGATTTTATGCCGACAAAAATTTAAGGGTAGCCAAATTCTAAAGCTTGATTGTTCATGGGATAATACTTCAAGCTTCTAATCACTCAATTTTAAAAGACCTCAAGTTTACAATGATACATCTAAAAAGCACCAACAAATCCTACCCATAGAACTCTAGTTATTGAAACAGTATCTACCTTTGAGCTATAGAAATAACAGATGATTGGCCAGGTGCAGTGGCTCACGCCTGTAATCCCAGCCCTTTGGGAGACTGAAGAGGGTGGATCATGAGGTCAGGAGATCGAGACAATCCTGGCCAACATGGTGAATCCCCGTCTCTACTAAAAATACAAAAATTAGCTGGGCGTGATGGCGTGCACCTGCAGTCCCAGCTACTCAGGAGGCTGAGGTGGGAGAATCGTTTGAACCCGGGAGGTGGAAGTTTTAGTGAGCCAAGATCATGCCATTGCACTCCAGCCTGGCAACAGAGAGAGACTTTATCTCCAAAAAATAAAATAATAAAAATAACAGGTGATTTTTGATAACTTATCAGTTAACTTAGGGTAGCACATTTTTATTCTAATGTCAGCAGGGAGGGAAGAGAAAAGATGAGAGAAAGAAAGTGAAAACATGGAGCACTATGGTAGGATACGGAGAGATTTAAAGTTTCATTTTGCTGACAAAATTAGGGATTTTCTTTCCCAGGCATTTTCGTCCCTAAGGCAAGGTATAGACTTTAGTGACTTACTTGGACTTGTTTGAATTTAAACTAGGTCATAGGAGTAGGTGAGGGGAGTAATAAAATATGATTTTTTGTTTAAGTCCTATAAAATATGGCTTATCCTGGACACAACAATGAGAAACAATGGCCAAAGAATTCTGTTGAAGTGCCAGTGAGCTAATGTTCAGTTTAGAATAAACCACAGACCTATAGAATCTCGGAATTGGAAGAAATCTACAATTTTGTTGGTACAACCTGTCACCTAGAGCCTACATCCCATCTTCAACACCAGAATAAAATAACATGTATTAATATATGACATGATATTTAAATTTTAACATTTATTAAGTATTTATTATGTTCTAGACACTTTACTACACTAATCAACTGGGTAATTAAAGAGTATTAATGAGAACAGTACATTTTACTTGAATAATGAAGGAAGCACAAAGTTTACCAGATAGATACAGAGGAGAATGGTACTTAAGAAATAGAAACAGCAAAGGTAAAAGCTCAGAGTAAAAACAAAAAGATGATGTACATTCAATGAACTTCATATTATTCAACAGTAGAAGACAGATTGCATCCAGGGGTTCAGAAAATTAACCTGGGCAGGAAGATATAAAACACTTGCATGCCATGCCAAAGAAAGAGGAGCAATCACATCAAGATAGAATCAAATGAACAAAAAACCTTAGTTACATGCTGAAGAGATGATTTAGACAGTTTTTTATAAAATAGATTTAGGGGGTGGGTACTAATGCAGTTTTGTGGCATGGATATGTTTGGTAGTGGTGAAATCTGGGCTTTAGTGTAGCCATCACCCAAATAGTGTCCCCAAAAGCTTTTACCTTTGCTGTTTCCCTTTTCTAAATACCATTCACCTCTTTATCTATCTGGTAAACTTTGCATTTCCTTCATTATTCAAGTAAAATTTACTGTTCTCATTAATACTCTTTAATCACCCAGTTGATTAGTGTAATAGAGTGTCTACAGCACAATAATTTTTCATCCCTAACCCATCTCCCATTATTCCACCCTTCTGAGTCTCCAATGTCTATTACTCCACTCTCTATGTCCATGTGTAGACGTTATTTAACTCTCACTTAAAAGTGAGAACATGCAATATTTCTGAGTTATTTACTTAAGATAATTGTCTCCTGTTCCATCCATGTTGTTGCATAACACACGATTTCATTCTTTTTATGGCTGGGTAGTACTCAATGGTATAGATATACTACATTTTCTTCATCCGTTTATCCTTTAATGGACACTTCAGCTAATTCTATACCTTTGCTATTATAGTGCCACAGTAAATACACAAGTGAAGGTATCTTTTTGATATAATGATTTATTTTCCTTTAGGTAGATACCCAGTAGTGGAATTGTTGGATTAAATGGAAGTTCTATTTTTAGTTCTTTGAGAAATCTCCATACTGTTTACCACAGAGGTTATACTAGTTTACATTCCCACACAAAATATATAAAAATTTCATTTTCTCCAAATCCTCTCCAACATCTGTTATTTTTTGATTTTTTAATAATGAAGAAGCAAAGATATTTAATAATAAATGTAGCAAAGTATATCAATATAAGCATTAATAATAGCCATTCTGATTGGTAAAGATGGTATCTCATTGTGGTTTTAATTTGCATTTCTCTGATGATTAGTGACATTGAGCATTTTTTCATATGTTTGTTGGCTATTTGTATGATTTCTTTAAAAAAAGTCTATTCATATCTTTTGTCCACAGTAACCAAAACAGTATGGTACTGGTATAAAAAGATGCACATAGATCAATGGAATAGAAAAGACAAGTCAGAAAGCCACATACCTACAGCCAACTGATCTTTGATAAGCTGACGAAAACATACACTGGAGAAAGGACACCCTATTTAATAAATGGTACTGAGAAAACTGGAATGCCATAGGCAAAAGAATGAAACTGAACCCCTATCTCTAACCATATACAAAAAGTTACTGTGGTTGATTAAAGACTTAAACGTAAAACCTGAAACTATAAAAATGCTAGAAGAAAACCCTGAAAAAATTCTTCTGGATATGGTCTAGACAAAGAATTCGTGACTAAGACTCAAAATCAAATGCAACAAAACCAAAAATAGACCAATGGGACTTGATTAAACTAAAAAGCTTCTGCACTGTAAAAGAAATAATCAGCAGAGTGAACACAAAACCTGTAGAATGGGAGAAGATATTTGCAAACTATGCATCTGACAAAGGACTAATATCCAGACTTTACAAAGGACTCAAACAACTCAGAACAATAACAACAAAATAGCCCCATTAAAAAGTGGGCAAAGGACATGAGCCGACATTTTCCAAAGAAGACATACAAATGGTCATTTTGACAGTTTTAAAGGATCAGTCGAAGATGGTGGTGGTTGCTTGATGAGTCTATGTGCAAAAAGAAATTCAGGTAAAGAACTATTTCTCTCTGATAATAGTCCAAATAAAATATACTAAAGGGCTAAATTTAGCCTGTAAGACAGAAAGGAAAGGAACTGATATAAGACCTTTTTAGTACATTATTTCTATAAGTTTCAGAGATGAAAGAACTTGGGGTTCCTCCTGAGCTTCTTGAACAAGTGACTGAAAAATAATGTATCATTAGGCACAAAGATGAAAAGAAAGCTGTCAGGGCAATGACAGGCTTGAAGGGCTCCAGTTTGTCCAGGTGACGACTAGTAAGCTGTTGGAAACATGGGTCTTGAGCCGTCTGGACCAGAGAGGTTTTGGAGAATTATCTTTCTCAATCCAAGTTTTAACTAATTTTTATAGAAAATTATATAAATGACCATTTTCTCAATTCTCCTAAGGATGGTGCATTATCTGTTATCATTTTTAATGCACAAGAGAAACTTTAATTCATCATATAGAATAAAGAATGAGAGCAGTCGTGTTTCGTTCTGTGAATCTTGGCTGACATGGGATAAACTCACCCAGGGAGAAGAAGAAAGAGCAAGGAGCTGTGTCCTCCCAGATTTCAGGGTCAGGGAATAAGAAACCCACAAAATAACCTAAGAAAAGAACAGCAAAAAAGATTGGAAGAGATGTTTGGAATTTGGATTTCACAAATTAGTGTGTAAAAACTAAAGACAGAGAAAGTTTCAAGGAAAAAACAAATTTTGCCAAAGTCTCAGACTTCAGGAAAAAAGATAGGGTTGTGACTACAGCATTTATTGAGTAGCCATTGAAAAGTAGATGTAACATATATAAATAATGAAAGGCTTTTTAAATTAGATTCAGGAATTAGAAATTCACTGATGACATTATAAAAAAGTCAATTGAGTGGTAATTTTAGAAAACGGATGTAAAAAATTTAAAGTGAAAAAAGAGAAAATATGGAAAGATTTTGGTTGAAAGATAGGTAAAGTTTCCTTCAATAAAATATATGTGTGTGTGTGTGTGTGTATTCTATTGAAGAAATATATATATTCTACTGAAGAAATATATATATGTTCTATTGAAGAGATATATATATTCTATTGAAGAATATTTATTTTATATATATTCTATTGAAGAATATATATATATATATATATATATATATATATATATATATTCTATTGAAGACATTTTTTTTCTGTTGCTTAGGTCAGATCTGAAATCTGTCACCACTTAACAATAGTTGGTCTGTAAGTAATTTGATGTTCCTGAGACAATCTCTTCCATTTTTGGATTACCTCTGACATTATTATCTTGCTTATAGAGAGCCAAATTCTGTTCCCATGTAGCTTCCACTCACCCTGTCACTCACCTGCCTCTAAGCATCAAGGGGATAGATGCAGAGCCTTCCATAAAGCATTCTTTCAAACACTTGATATAATCTAACGTTTGTTCTGAGCCACTGCTACAGATGGGGAAAACGAACAGCCTGAAGTACCTGGCCCAGAGTTGCACAGTAGTGAGTGACAGGGCTAGAATTGGAATCTAGATAAATCTGACTCCATTCACTATCTTCCTCATAGTACAGATGAGAAAAGCAAGGCACCAAAGGGGACTGATTCAGAGACACCCACAAATCAACAGTAGTAGAGTCAGGCTCTCTGATTAATGAACCAGTACTTTATTGTATCTACTGCTTCTGAGAGGGGTCCTCATGAGGCCACAAGGCAAGTATTATAAGAGAAAGTATTGTTCTGTAAGTTTGTCCAACCTGTGTTTAGGAGCAGACAGTTTTAACAGCGCATTCTTAAGAATAAGGAAAACTGAAATACTCGTGAATATCTGACAGTATTTGCAGAGCTCTGATGCTTTATTAATACTGATAAAATTCTGTGAATTGAATTTGGCCAGCATTTTATAAACTTCACAAATGATTTTTTTTTTTTTTTTTTTTGAGACATAGTCTCGCTCTGTCGCCCAGGCTGGAGTGCAGTGGCGTGATCTCGGCTCACTGCAACCTTCACCTCAGAGGTTCAAGCAATTCTTGTGCCTCAGTCTCTCAAGTAGCTGGGATTACAGGCATATGCCACCACACCTGTCTACTTTTTGTATTTTTAGTAGAGATGGGTTTTACCATGTTGGCCAGGCTGGTGTCGAACTCCTGACCTCAAGTGATCTACTCACCTCTGCCTCCCAAAGTGCTGGGATTGAACTTTTTTGTCTTCAAATACGTCTGTCAAGACATAGAAGGGATTACAAATATTTCTTTTTACTTTTTTCTTTTTTGAGTCAGGGTCTCCTCTGTTGCCCAGGCTGGAGTGCAGTGGTGCAATCATGGCTCACCATAGCCTCCACCTCCTAGGCTCGAGTGATTCTCCTGCCTCAGCCTCCCATGTAACTGGGACTACAGGGACCCACCACCACACCTTGATAATTTTTGCATTTTTTGGTAGAAACAGGGGCTTTTCCATGCCCCATGCTGGTCTCAAACTCCTGGGCTAAAACAGTCTGCCTGTGTCAGCCTCCCAAAGTACTAGGATTACAAGTGTGATCCACCAAACCCAGCCAAAGGGATTATAAATATTTCCAGCAGCAACAAGGACATTTCCTAGGACTCCACATCCTGTTTGTTTGTTTATTTGGTGTCGGAGAGGGCAGGGACAAAAGCAGGAGCTGTCAGTTTGGGAAAGGCATCTTATGATTTATCGAGATGGTATCTCTTCCACTTTACGTCCTCTCTCTCTTTTTCTCCCCTCTTTATTGTTAGTATCTAAAACCTTGCCAGACCTAGAGAAGTGCCAGGTGCACACTAAACATCCAATGAATATTCGTTGAATGATACAAATGGTCAATGGATATTGCTGTGAAAAAAGACAAGGCCGCTCTTCTCAAAATTTCCTCACAGAAAAATACAATAAAATATTCTATGACTTTCCAGTAAAAGCATCATCTAGGTGACCCTAGATACTGGCACGTGGACTAGTTTTTGCCAAATAAGTAAGTAAAGATGAGAATATTAATGTATAATTTTGTGTAATTTGCAAAGAAGAATGTATGGTATCATGAAGTCTGGGGAGTGTGTGTGTGTGTGTGTACGCGCGCGTGCGTGTGTGTTTGTTGGGCAGGGGTCAAAACCTCAAGAATGTGAGTGAATGAACTTATGATGACACCTGTACACACAACCATCGCACCTACCCTCAACCCCCTGATACCTACACTCAGTTTTATTTTCTAGAGAAATCTGGAAGTGGCACCCCGTAGGGAGGCATCTGGATTCTGATTCTGCTGCACTGGGACTTCAGCCTGTCTTCTTCGGGGGTGAGTGGAAAGAAAGGTGTGCTTCCCGAGCTCCTCAGCTCTACCGTCGTGTGGGATTTGGGGGTTTGTTTTTAACTGGGTTACTGTCTCCTTAGTGTTCTAAAGGGCAAACAGGTCACTTTCAGGTGAGAGGGTCAATGATTAGTCATTGTTTCAAACCAATTTAAACTATGCCATATTCCCAATTAGAATATCCACGTTCACACTTTAAGTGCTTTAAGGTCTCTTCCAACATCAAAGTCGTTGATTCTTTAACCATCTAGTCTTGGTAGCTAAAGGGATGTCAACAGCTACACCTGATTTATGGCCTCTTAATTTTTTAACAGTTGGCATACCCCCCCATATGTTACCAACCCTGTCTGCTCATTAGAAAATGAAACTTTCTAATTTGAAATGAAACTTTCAAAGACATACTTTGTTATAGCTGTCTAAAATATCACTTCCCACACACACACATACATATACACACACACACACACTCATCATACTTTGATGAGTGCAGGTATTTGTTCATTCAGCATTCAGTAAATATTTGTCAATTGCCACCTCTTAATTCACGGTTTGTCCTAACCTACAGTTTCAAAGACAAATAGTACAGCACCCCCAGTATCCTATGAACTCATAGGCAAATAAGGGAAAATCGATAAATAGAACGGAAAAACTAATCTGAAAAGTTGCTTCAACAAAACAAGTAATTGTTTCTTGAAATGGGATGAACAGTTTATTCTTATGCGTTAAATAAATTGTATCTCTGTGTCTCACATTTGAATAGATGAACAGGGGAGCCTTGGAGTGAATTTCAGTTTATCGTAGTAGGAAGCCACCCTTTTCTTCTCCACTGGTTTTTATTTTCTCCAATCAGGAAAAACAGTCCACAAGATGAGACCTCTCTGAAGTCTATTATTTCCCAGTTATTAGTTCATATATAATTATTTCAACTCAAGGTCTTGAATTTCAATATAAAAATGTTTAAAAGACATCAGTAAATGGGAAGAAAACCTGGGATTCTGCATATTTGTGATATAGTCACATGTCTATGCAGCAATCCAAGCAAAAGGCTGAGTTTAGGGTTGTGAATCATAAGTCACATTGGTGTTCCTCTCTACGCATTGTCTATAATAAAACAATCTGCATACATTAAGTCTGATGAAAATGGCAGCTATGTCTCTTTCTCCCGTTACTTATTTTTCATCTCTCTAGACACTTTCTATCTCGGTTAGAGTCATCTAAGTATATGAGTTCCTACGGTAGATTGCCAGAGTCTTGTATGAAATGATGGCAGTTATGGGCTCTTTCTCTAAGTAAAGCATGTAATGAAAGCACCCTGAAGAGGACCCCGTACCCAAGATAATGCAAGACAGAGAGAGAAAATGAGGGAGGCACCGATTTAAGCTCAAAATAGAAAACAGAAACAGAAACAAAAAAACACATAGAAACTGACCAAACCATTTTAAATTTACCAGAAAACTAATCCATTTAAATGCAGATTACTAAATGAGTGTTAACAGGGTTACCTCAATGAAAAAAAAAGCGGCTTTGCCTCAATATTTTTATTTTCATTAACATATGGTAACTAACTAATCAGATGACAGTAAAATTACAATTTTGCTTCATAGTTTGGGCCAAATTAAACCTCTTCCATAAAATCAAAAATCTAAATGTTGTCAAATTACAGGGGTAAATTAGAAACATATCTAATGCATAAGATTTGGAAGATGGGTCATTCGAGCTTATGTGTCAAGTTTTTAAATTTTACAATAAAATAGAAACAGTTGAGAAATTCAAGTACACTGAACCACATGCATTTTCTAGTCTTAAAAAAAATCATATACGATCACATACATTCAACATAGTCCAGGACAATTCTAAACATACTTGCTTCCTATGAAACAAGTACAAGTGAATCATTTACTGATATAGGAAAAACACACTAGCCATTATGCCTAGCAAAATGGAAGTCAGCTGGACTTCTGAATTTTATTTTGAAATATGTTTGGTGCATTGAAGGTAAATAGATATAAAAAATCATCCAGTATAAAAGGTAGACAAATATTATCTAAAGCCTTTGAAAAGAATTATACCACTTATGCATTGATGGACTGTAAGAGAATAAATTACTACTTTGACTGGATCTATAGTTCGAGATTTGAATTTGCCAATCAGGAGACAAAAGAGGGACTTTATCATAATGTTATCTACCATAATAGCTCTGTGACTTTCTTACTTTGAAAAGTTCATCAAGCATACATAAATTTAGATGTGTTGGAAACATATTTCATGCATAACTGATGTGTACCTTTAAATATTGGGAACTCTATTCCATGTTTTTATCAGTAGCAGCCACCCACTGTCTGAAAGAAAGTAACCAGATACACAGTGGAGTGAATGTGGTTCTTAAATGGAATGTGTTACTCCTTCCCACTCTACTGAATGAACTGTTAAAAGACCAAGAAGGCTGTCATAGAGATATCACAGGAAATAAAGGACTCCAAGCCAAGGGTGTGTCCAATGGGGTTGGCATGGAATGACAGACCGCCCTCCCCACATGGAAAATCTCGTCACCCATCTGAGATATCACATAACGGTGGCAGCGCTCCAGAGACAGAATGAGCTCCACCTGTTTGCAATGTGTTTAGCTATTAATATTTATGTAGTAATTCAAGGGAGTAAAAAAATGACAAAATGAACCAAGTTGTATCACTGTTGGTGCTTTCAACCAAGATTTCTCAAAAAAAAAAAAGTAACAGCATGAATCTGTCCTTCACTGTAGGAAGAAATTGTGTGACATCCTTAGGATGCCAAAGATTGTTGGAGAAGAGAAGGCAGGAGCCACAGCCTTGGCATGCCCAGAACCCTTATTCTACCATGACTTAATAAGAACATTTTACTATTTGTAGTTGTACTTCTGGCTCATGTAAAAGCCATAGAAATCAGAAAAATATGTTCTCAGAGTCCTGCTAATATTAGCAAGACATATCTTTAAACTTAGACAAAAAATTGTACAAATTTCTCATCTCTTATCTGAAACAAAAGAAATCAAAAAGACTATTGTCTCTATCAATGTCCCCAAGGATATTTTGTGTAAGGTCATGACCATTCTTAGTGGCAGCAGCCTCAAAAGTGAGCAGTATTCCATGAAGATCATTTTCTTGACGTTTATGACCCTGTGATCCCTTGGTTTAGCTAAACTTACTTGAACTTATTCTTTTTATTGACCTATACTCTGTCTTAAGGAAATGAGCTCCTCCAATGTAGTGGGAAAATGATGTGTTATCCTATTTATCCCGAAATGGCCTCTTTCGAAGATTTATCGTGTGGTGTATAGCATAATGGCAAAACTCAAAACTGGATCAAAGGACATCTTAATTCTTGTTCTGCTTCTGAGCAATAAGATTGGTATGATGAAAAAATTAGGAACACTGGGATCAGGCAGACCTGAATTCTAACCACAGATCACTACAAATTAGCTGCATGACTTCATGCATTTATTGAAATTTTTGAGTCGTGTTTTATTATTTCTGAAATGGTGATAATAACATTATCTCACAGAGTCTTGGTGAGAGAGGACTGTGGCACATGTATGCCTAGAACACTTTTGAATTTCCCTTCTACTGTGTTCTGGGCTAGTACTGATTCCAACATCACTAATGTAATTTGGATAGGATACAGTGCTGGACTGAAAAATATCCAGAACTTATTTTATTTCATTTCGTTATTTCTAGTGTGAAACTTTCCCCAAGAGGTCTAGGACAGTGCCTGGTGCATAGAAGGTATTTTTAATGCATATATATATATATATATATATATATATATATATATATATATGCATCGCATGCATGACATATATGATGCATAATTTTTTCATTTATATATGGATGGAATGTATATACATATATACATTTATATATAAATGGAAAAAGGCATATACCTATATATTTATACATAAATGGAAGGTATACATATATATATGCATTTTTATATAAATGGAAAAAATCCAGTATTGGATGTATGGTTCAAATGAAGATCCTTCTTTGGAAGTTTTAACCCATCTCAATAAAACTCTGAAAGGACCTGCTTTATGTTAGGACCTTCTGGAGACCATGGAGATAACTCTTTCGGATTTAATCCCTGTGGGAACCACAAAATGGCATTGATTTTGCCCTCAAGTTTCTTACAGTTCACTTAACACTAAATTACTCAAAGCTTCCTGAAGATAATTTGTTCCTAGTGAACTTTCTGACACCTACTTGCACACTATAGCACAGAATTGCCAGCTCGCTCGAATGATATTTAGACCAAGGTTAAATGGTTCCTACCATGTTGGAGTTTAATACTTACATCCTAGAATAGTTGCATGCAATTCTATTCCTCTTATTCCCTCAATACTGAAGACTTTAAGCATTGTGAATGAGTACTGTGGTCACCTGAAAACACACCCCTGACCCTAGCCCCTCGCCAAAGATATCAGGTCCTCATCCTTGGAACCTTTAAATGTTACCTTATAAGGCAATGTCTTTGGAAATGTGATTAAGGACCTTGAGATGGGAAGATGAGTCTGGATAATTAGGGTGCCCCTGAATGCTATCACAAGTGTCTTCATAAGAGAGAGGCAGAGAGAGACAAGATAGACACATAGAGGAGACGGCGATGTGAAGACAGAAACAGAGAGTGCTGTGATATGCCAGCAGCCCCCAGAAGGTGGAAGAAGCAAGGAGTTAATTATCCCCCAAAGGCTCTGGAGTGAGCACTGCACTACCCACACCTTAACTGTGGCCCAGTGATACTGATGAAAATTGTCTGGCCTCTAGAACTGTGAGAATAGATTTATCGTTAGTCACCCAATTTGTGGTACTTTCTTACAGCCATCACGGGAAACTAGTATAAGTACTCATTCTTCCTCTGGAGCCTGTTTCACATTTTATTGAGCAGCCATTTGCAAGTCCCTAGGTGGGAACTGAGAATGCATGTATGAGTATGTGATGGTGAATCTGACTTTAACCAGTTCCGTAGGAAAATAAGAGAAATGTAACATTCTTTAGCTACTGAAAATAAAGACTTACCATCACCATCTAGGCTTCTTCTGTAGACATGCCAAGCACTTCTGGACTTTTCTTTACCAGAGCTACATTCTCAAAAGCTTCCAGAAACTCTTGGTGATTAGTTTTCTATCCCATTAGTTTTCTGTTCTGATTGTCATATCATAAGCCCTTCAATAGCCTCTTATCTCTAAAAATGGGACCCTCAATATGTCTCCATCCTCTTTGCCATGACACCAATTTTGGTTTTCCTGAACTACTACCTGTTCCTCCAATACACCACCCTCACTCTCATCACTGAGCCCTTATACTTATATTCCCTCTACTGGAAACACTTTTCTCTTTCTTCTTTTCCCTGACTTCTGGCAAAATCACCACCCCAGGCTCTATGTTTTCATAACACCCTATATAGCCTCTCTCATTATCTTTATTATTATTTGCAATAATAATAATAATATGGTCTAACATGTTTTCCCCAATGGACTACAAGTTCTATAGAGACTGTGCCCATTTTATTTATTATTGCGTACTTCATGCCTACCATCAAGTGTGCCTGGCTGTCATAATAGGTGTGTTAAATAAATATTTGTTGATAAATGGATGATTGAATGAGTGAATGGATGGAAAACTTTCCCATTACTGAAGTCCCAGCCAGCATGTTTATTTTCTTTTCCAAGTATGATTCAAGTATTTCATGTTGCCATAATTTCATCTTGACCCTAGGCACATAGGCCTGAGCCTGAAATATATTTTATTGCTACAATAAAGGTCCTGTTTCTCAAATTTGAATTTGCCTCACTTCATCAGCTTTATTTATTAAATTGGGTGTGTGTATCCTATAGCAAGTATATAGATAACATCTGCCAACATAGCCCCACCTACCAGAGACGGGTAGATTACAATTCCACATAAAATGAGATCTATAAAAAGTCACAAATACCTAAGACATATCTCCACCTGTTTTAGAGAACATTCCTGAGGTAGTGTTATCTTCTCATTTTATCTACACAAACTCTGTGGAGAAGCTACACAGAGTGGCTTAGGTTACTTACATAGCACCCTTTTGCCCTGTATTTCATAAGTTATCCTATTGTGGGAGTTGATGCCAACCTGATAGCGATCAAAATTTTCTCTCATCAAATGCCAACTTTTCGGACCCTCTGGAATTAGTTAGTGACCATAACTCATTTCTAGTGGAAAAGGCTGTATGCAATAGCCAGCTGTCTGAGCAGGAAGGAAAATGATTTGCTTTTTCAAATTGGCTTTGAAAAGTGTATCTTCTGCCAAAAGGCCTCTGGGCATGTGTATGAAACATCGAAAACAGATACAACAATACACACAAAAAAGAAATAAATCCCCAGAGTTGGCTCCCCATAAAGTAGCCAAATGGGCTCTACCGATCGAACTGAATGAACCATGGAAACAGCACTCTTCTCCTCTATAAATAGCACTTCTTCATGAGAGTTGAAATATATGGAGAAAGGAGACAGGTACACATTGGAACAATCATATGAATTATGATAAAAAATATTAGTGCCACACCTTTTTAAGTGGTTCTGCTATTTTTGATCACATTTTCTATTTTAGCAAAATAGTACATCTTAGAAATAGTATTATTTAAGGATCCACAAAGACTAAAAATCTTCAAGCTCTTTGAAAATTTAGAGATGCTTGTTAATTTAACATTTAACTACAGTAACTTTAAAAAAAACTTTGGCATCCTGGTTTCATTATACAAATATATTCTTACACTCTTGCTCACAGGAGAATCTAGAATTCATATTTAATGTTCTGATTAATGAGCATAAACAATGCTTTTAAGATTTTTTTTACCTGTGTATAATCAAGCCATCTAGTTACCAGTAACTGCAAATGTCACAGATTTCAATGGTCTCTTTGGGACTTTTAATCTGTTTGCTTTTATAAAGAAGGTGATTTTATTTTTACATTAAGGAAGCATTAACATCATTAAATGGGCTCCCACTTTATGATAACTGCAAATGTCACATTGATCCAGAAAGATAAGAAAATGTGCTCATCTTTGGAACAAATATCCAAGGCATGAGCAGGCAACCCACACTATTTGCATTAAAAAACAAATTGTATAAATGCAGAAGATTGATGTGCCATCTGTTCATGTCCTTCACTTTTCTGGCTCTTCTGTGTTGAGATATTTTTATGGAATAGTTACGTTTATTATTTTGAAAATGAGCCACAGGTTAAAAAAGTTTATGGTGGGTAATATAACTCAAAGCTACTGGTTTACTCTGTTCCAGGTATTAAAGCTGGCATTATGTTACATTTCATGTTTTTAAATGTATCACTCTGTCCCTTATGTGGTCTGATGTTCAGACCAAAATAAAATGTATACGAAACTGTAAAGGATGTTTAGGATCAAATCCAAAATATCTTACTAAGACGCCTCTTGGAAAGGGGAAGAAAATAGTCCTTTAAAAATTAATGACTTCAGAAACCTCTGGCAATAGGCATCAAATTGCTCTGTGACTCCCAAGGAACACAAAGGAGTAAAACAGAGTAAATACGTACCTTTTGGGGGGAAGCACATTGGATTTCAAAGCATGTACTAAGGCACTACTTTCTTCATTTAATTTGTCATATAAATATCTACTAGCTCATCTATAAGTTATGAAATCCCATTTTTCTTTTACTTTCACTCACTAACACCAACAATATTTGCTTTCTTTTTTGAAATGGAAAAAGAAATTGCAACCAGTTTTCCTGCAAGAAGTTTAAGGTTCCATTGTGACTATTTTACATTTTTTGATTAATTGGATACACACACACACACACACAAGCGATTGTGCAGAATGAAGCTCTCATTCAATAATCGCCCTCTGGTGGCAACTGCCTTCGACACCCTAGGCCAAATTTTTTTTCTACAGTACCTTTAAAAAGTTGCACAAGCCTCCTTTTGCTGTGAAAATTGTACGTCGTGTGGCATCTATACCATGAATACCATTTCATACATATTTGTGTATGTGAGTGATTTATCTATAGGTTCATGTTTCCTCAGAGTTTGATCTTATGCTTTTGGCATCGTTGGTTTCTGGTTAGAAAAAGAGTGGCCAAGAAAAAAAAAAAAGAAAGTTTTTTCCTGAATTTTGAAACACTCCTGTCACTAAAAGCAAAAGCTTAAAATAATTTTTAAACACATAATCTTATATTTTCCAAAGGATACCTGATTTTCTTCATCCCAAACCACAAACAGTTTGCTGTATTTGGAAAAGATCTATGATGGCAGCAATAATAGAATTTCTATTTCATTGTCTTCTCACTGAATCTATGAAAAAAATGCATGCTAGAATAATTTTTCACACCATCATTAATAAACTTCTTTTATGTCACTTCATATTTAGCATGAGTAATATTCAAAGACAGTTCTTATTTTGATTTTTTTTTTCAAATGATTCACTAGTGTACGTGAAAGAACAGGACATCTGCTGAGAAGCTCAATCTATATCACTTAGCATGGCTGGGCTTGGGATATGCCCCATGCATCCATAGAGGTCCTCTTTGATTAACTTAGAGTCTAAAGAATCAAAGAAAGTTTCTAAATGAAGGAAGAGGATCAAAGACAGCAACTAAAATGAATGAAGGAAATACACAGAGTAGGAAGAAATAAGTGCTGGTTAGGATTTTCTGGAAGAAGAAGTGAAAAAGTTGTGAACATAGAAAAAGCCACTACAGAATATTTTAGAGTATCTACAACTTTTTCTTAAAATTGTTTTTACTTAACCTTAGGCAATAAATTGGTCTGCCCAATGACTTCCAGACTACAAGGATAAAGCTAGAGACCAAGTTGGGAATGTGATATGGAAAACATTAGTAAAATAGAGCTTTCAGTCATTACAGAACATAAGTGACCTTCACATTGTATATAGAAGAATAAAATGCTGTAATATAATCTGCCATAGCATTTTATAAAGGTCAGAGAAAATTCCTGTAAATCCATATTTACTCATGGAATGAGTACAGTCCACCTCAGAAGAAGCAATGGTTAAAACAAGTTTGTAATTGCTAATATTGGAAACATGCAGAAAAAAATATATATACACATATATCCATATTTTTTTCATTTTGAAAATCTAAAGAAAGATTTTTATTTTGCAACCATAAATTGATCAATGAAAAAGGCTGGAAGTGACTATTTTGGCTCATTCTTCCTTATCTACTTGCACAATTCCAAGACAAAAATTCATGTTGCTTCTTTTTCTGTCTGAAATTTTGTTTATAAAATAATTTCAAAGGCATTTCATCTTGGTACATCACAGTGTATAGTTCAGAATTCTTTATGTTCACATGAGAAGGCACACACAGGACTTTAGGGGCCTATAACATAAAATGAATCTGGACAGTTTTCTGAATATACAGGAGCACATAATAATCTTTTGACTATCCATTCTCCAGATCACAGTTGTGCATTTATATTTTGTGTCAAACACACTAAAATCTCAGCTTATTGAACTTTTATTTTGTTCTCTTTTTACTTCTTTTAGAAAGCAATATTTGGCTATTTTCCTTCATGTTTTATTTTAAAATAATAGTATACAACTGCAATGTATAGTTAGTATCCAGTACACAACTTAATGTTATATCTTCCTTAGTTCACTGCTGTGTTCTTGGTACTTAGTGTCTTAAACCATGTACATTTCTTTAAACACAATATTAGAGATCTATATGTTTCAAAAGATGTAAAAGAAGATTCAACTGGCTATTGTATTTTCTTTGTATACATTTAACTATGATATTATTCTTTTTCATGCTATTTTAAAAGCATGATTTACTGGGGGTTTTTAGAAATTATTAATTTTCTTTATTGGAAGGAACTTGATCAGAGTGTAGTTCGAGTTCTTATTGTAAGTGTGAAGGTTACTTTAATACACATGACTATTCAAAGCTAAAATAAAATACAGTTAAAGTATGGTAGCACCATTGTCTTGAATCCTTTCTTTATGCAGGAGAAAATGCCCTTGAGTCCAATAGAAAACTATTCCATTAAAACAATGTTGTCCATCTCTTTAAGACACTGGACAGTAATGTAGCTGGATTTTATTAGCATAAAAGTTCCAAAAGGGATGCTGCAGTATGTCTTTTAAAAAAAGAGAGAGAGACAGCAGCTCTTCCTGTTTTCTGTATTCTTTCCCGGATGTTAGATTAAGCTTTGCTGAGATAATGCCAGGATCTGGTTTTCCTTTAAAAAAAATTCTTATAAGAGGCTCTCTATTTTAACTATGTTATAGATCATGATACCGGCTTTAGATACTAAAACCAGAAAAACTTAGGGTTTTTTTCAAAGTGAATGTAAAGATTAAATATTAAATTGTTCTCGAGTTTTTTCATTGCTGCTAATGCAATGAATGATGTTCGTATATTTGACTTTTCAGAGAAGGAAGTGTAAGGAAGCAAATGATTCGATATAACTGTAAAATACACTAAAATATAAGTAAAACAAGCTTGGTAAATCTTTTAAATGTATGCATTAAATTTTGGTAAGATTGTCATTTTATACGTGGCAGCATGGCAAGTGAAAAGATAGTAAGCTATGTTTATCTACACTCCATCTTGGGGTTACTTGCTACCTAAGACAGATCATTCTAATGTGAAATGCCTTTTAAAAAGATGTAGACCTGTAAACTCGAAAGACAGAACAGAATCCTGTGGTTTGGGGAAAATAATGATATCACACCGCCTAACACTAAGCAATTGGCTCCACAGTAAAAGCATAAAACCCTCCTACAAGTGAGACTGAGTACCAAGTCTTGTTCATACTGATCAAAAAACTTTCTCCAACAACTGAAGGAAATAATTCATTTTAATTGACAACTAAAACAGAGACTTTAGAAATTCACACAGTGACTACAAAATTAAGTGTGTGTGGAGATGGTAGGGCAAAAGTCAGCCAACTGACTGTTTCAGTTAAAGGAGCATAAGTAACTCCTTTGGGTAAGCATTTTTTAGTTGAATTGACCGATTGCTTTAGCGTCACGTACAATAAGAACAAGTAACAATAGGGATAAAGCATTTATTTTTCCATTCCTAGGGAAATAAGCTATGATGCAAGAATATTTTAGAGCCTTATTGTTTCTTTTTTAGTCTTTTCATATGATTTTTAAGTATACCAGATAAATTTACACAAAATTAAGCAAAATTAAAGCCTTAGGATATGTGTTTCTTTGTACATGTGTGGTTGAAGAAAGAAAACAGATAGGTTGAGGGAAAAAACCCACAAATGGTAAAATAGAAATTTCTCAAGTATACATACATATCACAGTTTTATAAATAAACAAATAGGCATAATATTTTTCACATGCATATTATAAATGAGGCTATGCTATCTTAATACTAGTATTACAAAAGCTAATACTTCACGATGCCTACGATTAGCAGTCTTTACAGTCTTCGAGAAGTAAAAGAAATTTTTTGAAGAATAAGATATATTATTTTGGGGAAAATACTGTTTAGGCTGGCAAGAAATTGTTCCCTAAAATGCTATCTAATGAGATCTATTCATATTATTGTTTTTCGATTTATTACAGAACTTTTGTTCTCTTTTAGAACAAAAAGTTGCAAATAACTTTCCTTGAGTTTGAGAAAAAAAAATAGAAATTTTGACTTTTAAAGGTCGAAAGAACTTTCCGAGTGCAGTCTCCTCATGTTGTACATGAAATATAGTTCTCTTATTTCATATTTGGCTTTGCTCTTTTTTGCACTGTTCCTCCGCACTGCTGCTGCACACAAAACCCGGGGTTACGTTCCTATGTCCTTTTCATGCATTTCCCCTTTTGTAAGCACAGGGGGTACCTCCTCCTCTAACTGATTAAGCACCAAAGTTATGCTCAGAATTACATAGAATATAAAATTAGATATTGTCCCTGCCCAGTGGGCTCACAGTATCTCCAAATTTGCTGTAAAATATGTCTACATATTGTATAACAGATGCACTTCAAGTGCTAAATGTCTGGAGATAAATCTATTATTGACTTCATCCTCTCAACCTTTCCAATTTCCTTTATCATTTGTCAGCTCTCTCTATGTACATGCCCAGGCAGAATGGTAATTGCAGAGCATGTTCTTCATTTTTTTCTTAAGAGGTGCCACAGTCCAAATCAGCCATGACAGATTTTGGTCCTGCACATTGTGGCACTAGTAGTGTTTTGACCCCAACCCATGGGCATTTGTCTCTCTACACTTAGAGCAATGGTAGATACTCAAGTATGTTCTGTAGTACTTTCTGTCCTGTTAGAAAACTCAGGAATCTGTACATGTTAAAATATTTTATAACTTGTTTTCAAACCAATTTTATGCTTTTTAGGACACACCTATAGTGCTGCTGGTTTTTTTTTTTTTAATTTATAGCTATGCTAATGCACCTTTGTATTGGTATATTTAAACTGTGCATTTTGACACAGACATATATTTGATGCATGTAATTTATATACTTAAATATATAAAAGCATTGCTTTCTTGATACCTCAGTGCTATTGTACATATTTTATTTACACAGCTATGGCTTTTGCAGACATCTAGGTGAAAATCTTAATCTCTAAGACTGCAGGTCTATAGTATTACAAATATTAAAATCACATAATAATTATCCTGCTAACTTCAAGTCTGTGGATCAGTAGTTAACGATAAAATTCCTTCAGACTTTGGAGTTGAAATGTGTTTTAAGCCTGCATGAATACAACTTTTGTCATTTATTTAATAAAAGAACAGTTTTACTTCTCATCTTAAAAATAAAGCAAGAAAAAATGTAAAAATAAAATGTCCTCTTCTTCCCTCCCCTTTTTGTTTATTTCTGAGTCTTTTCTTCATTTCAAATGAGTTTTTAAACACATTTGGCAGTCAGTACCCCTAATCATTCAAAGAGTTGTGTGACAAGGGGGGAGCTGGCTAGATACCATCAGTTCTTTTAAAATGTATTAGTCTTTAACCACCTGTCTTCTCCCTCAAAATTTAAAGAGAAAAAAATATATTTTGGTGAGGAAATCAGCTTAATGATTTTATAATGAAGCTTTGGGATACATACGTTAGCATATATCATGACTTAAGACCTTGTAAACATGATGGAAATGAGCACATTTGTTCAAAGTGTGTCTTTTGGTAAAAATCATCCTTTTTACCACAATGAACCTACATGGGGCAAATGAAATTGATCATCAAGAATGAATCTTTTCTATTGCTTGCTTTGTCTTTATGGCCCAAGGTAAAGTTGTGTTTTGGTCTCCATGCTAGCTTTCTGTTCTGTCCCCAGGGTAAAGAGAGCAGAATTTCATTGTTGTTACACTGTTGCCAATAATCTCTTCTATGTTCATTGACTTTCCACCTCATAAAATATGGTTTGCATTAAGACACTAGTACCTGCTGATCTATTTTATACATCCTCCATTTGGTTGCGCTCTGTCATGTAAATACATGCTGTATCCGCTGACTTAATGGTTTTAACTGAAAGGATGTCAGTAGAATTTTGAGAAAAGCTCTTTAAAGCTATAAGGCCATTCTAAAAGTAATTTGTAGCTTTTATAGCCATTAGTGAATGTTGAACGGGATGATCTGAGGCTATTTCACTTTAAAAGTATAGTGTTCTCGAGAAAACAGACACATTTTTACACAACGCGTTCCTGGCATTTCATAGGATCCTAAAATCTCAAAACTCTTTTGGACTGTGTTTCCTCTTCCAGAAATGTTGACACCTTCACTAGAGGTAGGGGGAAAGTTCTGATCGTGGAGTCAAGGTTGTAATTATACCATGCAATATAATAGAGGAGGAATTGCAAATGTGCTGCCCACTTTCTGGCCCATAGATCCACTGGTAACATTCCTAGGCTGGGGAAGGAAGATGGAAATCAGAGAAGGGAGAAACAAAACAGTGATGCTGAGAAACAGTATAATTTTCCAGTTCGGGACATTTAAGACAAGGAAAGCAGGAAAACACAGAAAAGAAAACCTACTATTGGTAGAACACTTAATAAATAATTGTCATATTCTTGAAAAATCATAGAAATTATTCTGTGATACTCAGATTTAATTCACTTAATCAGTGTTTGTTAAATTCAACTGTGCACTGTATATTATACTGAGTCTTAGGGAAGAAATGGTGAATAAAAACCCTATATGTAGATTCTAGTGCAACTCACAAATGTGTGAATAAGATATTCACACAGGTATTAATAAAATGGTAACAGAATAGCAGTGTAAAGACTTTCGGTCGTAAGATGAGCAAGTTCTAAGTATCTAATGAGTGGTGAGGGATGTGTGAATTCATTCGATTGTCATTATTATACAATGTATGCATATATTGTCATGTTGTATACCTTGAATATATTCAGTCTTTATTTGCCTGTTAATTATTTTCAAGTTAAAAATAGATTCCAGTTTACAAAGGGAAGATAACGTGGTGCCATGAGGGCAGATCATAAGAACCTGGGCTTGTCTGGGGATCCTGAAAAAGTTTTGATTGAGATTTGAAGAATAAACAGAAGTTAGATTATCATTCCATCAACATTCAAAGGTAGAAATAATAAAGCAGACACATTAATAATAAAGCTAGGCTTTTGCTTTATGTTTATAGGTTTAATAAAAGGAAATTAAAGGCTTTATGTATCTCAGATTACTGTTAATTCATAACCTCATATGCTATTCAGATCTCACAATGTAACACTCACAGGCAGTAGTTTTACTATATATCTATAAACTTCAGTTTTCAGTTTAAAATCTCAGATGTTTCCATTTGCATTTAGCTACAAAATTGGCAAGAAGATTATCATCTCTGATCCAATTTTTTTAATGGAAAACTAATTTTGATTTATGGGGTGGCAAAAATATAAACATTTTAGATAAATCTTTTGCCAATTTCTAGATAAAAAATGGTTTTAACTGTTAACTTTGGCCTTTTGAAGGATTATTTTTAACTGAACATGTCAATGTTTTCACCCTATTATGTTTCTCTATGTAAAATCATACAGTATTACCTTGTTCTGTTTAATAGTAAATCGTAACCCTTTTATGAGACATTGGCATTTGCGTCCGTCTGCAATAATAGTCACTGTCTAATGAAGCCAGAGTCTTCATGTCATTACCATTTGTTCAGGCAAGTGTGCGATAGTTATTAGCACATTACACAAAACATGGAAACTCTTTTAAAATACATTTAATACTTATGTGATTGCTTTAATAAAAAGAAACAAAGATACTAGTGAGAAGCATTCATGCTATATAAATATCACCATTAGTACTCATTTGTTGGTAGTGTGGTGATACCAGTTAAAGGCATCTAGAAAATAAGAAAGCTAGTTTAGGAAAACAAATCTGAGCTCTGGATCTTTGTGGGAAACCAACTCTAAGCAAGTTTAGAATGCCCAAGGCTCTTAAAGTTTCCCTAGGGAAACTAAGCTGATTACTTCTAAATTCTTGTCTTATAATGTTGTTTTTTCCTTTTCAATATTACTTTTTACTAAGTAAATTAACATTAATAGTAAAAATACTTCCATATTTAAGAAAATATAATTTGCCAAACTCTCTCGTTGAACTCTGGTCTTTCCCTTTCAAAGCATTTATCAGAATTTATAATTATGATCTCATTTATTCATTTGCTTTTTTCTTAACTATGTGTAAATATTTTAATAAGTAGTATACTATGTCAGCTGACCCTCATCAGTTTTATAAATCAGTCTGAAAAACCTGTTTTAAACTGTTTTAGTGCTCAGTGCTCAGCCCAGTGTTATGAACTTTTGATTGTTCTCTTTTGACTATGTTGCATTTACTACTTACATTAAATATGATGGAGGACCTTATGTCAAAGCCTCTGAAATTTTAGGTTTACTTTTTACCTTTTCAAAATGTGATACACCTATGTATACATAATACATATATGTACATATATGCGTATGCACATATATAATTTTTAACAATTAGAAATGTCTTAAAATGTACATGTATGTATATAGATACACCCATTTTTTCTGTTATATTTGTTTAAAATTACATATATGTATCTGTATATATAATGTATTATATATAAATGTCTATATATAATTAGAAATGTCTTGTTTTTTAAATTCAAAAGAGTATTAAAATTAAAAGTTTACAGCAACATTCTACCAGCTTTATTTATATATATTATATATATAATTCAATAATTTTAAGTGTACATTTTAATAACTTTTGACAAATGTATTTAGTCTCATGACTCTCACAACATAACTATGTGTAACATTTCCATCACCCACATAGTGTCCTGGTACCCATGTACAGTCAATTCCCTTTCTCTGCTTTCTATCACTCTAGTTTTGTCTTTTCTAGGATTTCAATATTGGTCACTTTTTAAAAACGATTTCTTCAACAAGACTGTAAGCTCCCTGAGATTAGGCATTGGATTAGTCAACAGGCAACTGGATTTGAGAATTGAGAAGGGAGAGTCCTCAGACACACAGACTTGGTGAAAATTACACTTTATAGTGCAAGCTTAAAAGACACAGGACAGCTGAGAACATGAGTTGAGTGAGTATGATTCTCAAATCTTAGTTTCTTCCTGAGACATACCCTGATGGCTGTGATAATTAAGCTAAATGAGATAGATGCTGCCACTTGGTATAAAGACATTAATCAAACTCCTGTGTTCCCTGTCACATTACCCTGAAACGCTGTCAAAATTGTCTCGTGTGTTTGCCTCTAACCTTTGTATTTCCGGTATGATTCACTATGTGTTATATTCTTCTTATTATTATTATATGTATTTTTTTTGAGATGGAGTCTCGCTCTGTCGCCCAGGCTGGAGCGCAGTGGCGCGATCTTGGCTCCCTGAAAGCTCCGCCTCCTGGGCTCACGCTATTCTCCTGCCTCAGCCTCCCCAGTAGCTGGGACTACAGGCGCCCGCCACCACGCCTGGCTAATTTTTTTGTATTTTCAGGAGAGACGGGGTTTCACCGTGTTAGCCAGGATGGTCTCAATTTCCTGACCTCGTGATCCGCCTGCCTTGGCCTCCCAAAGTGCTGGGATTACAGGCATGAGCCACCGCGTCCAGTGTGTTACATTATTTTCAAATCAACTAACAACATTGGTCTTTATGTGTGTAGGGGGTGTGCTACAATGCTGAGCAATCCAGGTGTCTCTGCACTGATTTATCTGCCTCATGACTTGACTCAGGAAGGATTGAGCAAGGCTGTCCTAACCAAGATCTCTCTGCACCTATTTAATTCGTGGCCATGAGTTTAGCGTTCAGCACAGGTCTTGCACATAGTAGTTATTCAATAAAGTTCTAGTGAACGAGTAAATATGAAGCCTCTGTTTACTCATCCATAAAATGGACTGAAACCATCTAGGTAAAAATGTATGTAGAATATTTAACATGGTGCCTGGCACATATTTGGTAAACACAGATAAAATGTTTATTGCTGTAATGACTAGAATAGCTCTGCAAATTAGAAGTCTAGATTAATTATCCAGATGATCCAAGAAGGAGCTTTTTAGTTTGTCCTATTCTCGGTTTTTCTTAGACTTGGGAAACTCAGCTAATTGAATGGCTGCATATATAATAACTCCACAACCACAGTTCCTACTTCTCAATTACTGGGTGATTGACAAATGTATTGGTCTAAAGAGTTTCATGAGTTTCACAGATTTTAATGAAATCTCCAAGTCAGCTTGTACTTCTGCCTGTAACTCTCTCCATGTATTTTTGTAGAGGGTAAAGCCCCTGATGAATCGCCACAAAGAGTGTAGGTGTATGGGTTTGTGTGTTGCCAATGTAATTGTGCCTGGGAGTTTGGCAGAGAGGGAATACGTTTAATCTGCTTAATGGGGTTTTTATAACCTTGTGGATTTATTACTTAAAGTTGAATGCTCGTGGTCAATGCTCATCCTCTTGTTACCTTGTTCTTGTTTACTCGTCTAATGCACATTTATTAAGTGCCGCTGTCAGGTACTTTGTTGAGACACTGTCTGGGAAGCCCTCAAATACAAAACTGATTTTCTTATAAAATTTAGAATTAGAAAGGACATTAGAGATCATTTAGTCTGAGAGATTAGAGAAATGCCCTGGGAAGTTAAGGGTAGATTTGGAATCTTCAAAGTTTCTTAGAGTTCCCTTCCCACTCGGCTTCTGTTTCACTTTCCCTTATCAACAGGCAAGGCATATAACTCCCTAAAATTTGCAATATCGTTTGCCACTATTTTTTTTAATTAAAGGATTTGTTTTCTTTAGACCCGTTACAATGTGTTAATTTGGAGTACCTAGTTTGTATAACTTCTGCCACATAACCAGGGTCATCCTCTCATTACTTGTATCTATACCTCTATCTTCTGTTAATGTCCTCTAATTCAGGGAAAAGAAAAAAGAAACTAAATTTGTACACAAAATTCCCTCCCAAATATTCAAATACAAATTAGACAAAAATGTTAAAACTAAGTACAAAACAAACCAAATGCTAAATGTTGAATTTCCTACATGCCTATTCTCTGGTGTCTTTCCATTTTTACATGTGATAGTTTCAATATAAAGAAAAAATGAAAATATCAAACTTGCTATAAATCTGGTTTCCTCCTCATACTTCATCTTTGACTTAAATATTGCTTACTTTATTTTAATGTCATGGTAGCATGACTACTGATGAGTCATAGCCAGTTGGCCTAAACTGTTAAGTTCTGTAAGGCATTCAGTTGGGGGTGCTTCCTGGAACTTTATCTTGGGCAATTCAGATAACCTAAAGTTGCATCAATAACATACAGATAAAAAATTTTACATATAAAAAGGAATAGTTCTGTGGTTGAAGGAGGCCATGGGCATGAACAGTGGCAATGAAAAATACAGTGTCCAGGCATATAAAGATTTAGAAATGAGGTCAGTTAAGACTCAAGAAGAGACACATTGTAACAGGTTAGAGTTTGTGTTCATGAAACTTAACAGTGTTATGAAAATGTGAGTGATAGACAGGAGGCAATTTTTAAAATGACAATTGTATTGGAAACATTACTTTTGCTTAATTAAACGTTTTAATTGTAAAAATGAGACATGTACCAGGTAAACAAACAAACAAAAACCAGTGTGCCAACAAATGAACTGTATAACGAAAAGTAACTGTCTGTCCACTTCAACCCCTAGAGGCAACCACTAATGTTTCCTTCAGTGTCCTTTTATCTACCTTCTGAATGTTCCCAGTGCCCACTGAGGTCACGTCACAAATGCTTGAGATAATATTATAGTTTCAAAATGACGCCCATGCAAGCAGAATGATTCTTGCAAGCCCTTTAAGGAAACCTATACATTTTTCACATTTCTAGGGCATCATTTCACAAACCTACTTTAAAAACCATCCAAAATTGAACATATTGGAGGCAATCAGCCAAAAATCAAGACTACACCATGTTAAGCATTAAGAGCCAAGAAGAGTGACTGGATGTCATGTGCAGAGCTGTGAAAACCCAGCCCATCTTGACAAAAAATAGATTTACTGTATACCGTGTACTGTAAATGGCAGCATGTGGAGCGAGCAATCGCATCAGCTGAAAGCAACTCTGTGACATGCCACATCGCAAGCTCTGCAGGGCTGAGATGCAGATGAACTTTCTGGTTACTTTATGTCACAAACCATTTTTTGGTTATGCTGTACTGGATCAAGTCATGAAGGTGTACGTTTTTCAATTCATGTCAGCTATTCTATAAATCAGAACCAAAAGGTTTGGGTACAGTGAAATTGTGTAGCTAACTCATACCTAGTTCTCTTCGAGTTTATGGTATGATGCATCCTGGTATGGGATAAATTCTGCATTTCCAGGAAACAATAACATCAAAATGGAGTTAAAGTGTTGTTTCAGCATTAAATGGCAGATACTCCAAATGCCAGTACTTTTATCACTTTTAAATTGTATTATTTCTGAAAGTGCAGAGAAATATTCATAGGGAGAGAATCTGACTGTGGATCTCATACATTCCTAACTCACAGCAAAATGAAAAATGATCCTGAAAAGTTCAATAATTTTAGGCCATTTACTCTTTACATAAAATACAAAAGGGTAAATATCATTCAGGGTTATTTCCTTTCTGTCATTGTAGATGTTTCTCACAGAGCCAAGAGCTCCTGGCACTCCAAAATGCTAAGGGCTCCTAAAATCAGTTGGTGTACCTTTCTTACTTACTTAATGAAGGATATCATTTAAACAGCATTTTCAACTTGAGAATTAAGCAGTGCATGATAACTTTAGATATAATTACTACAATGATAGGCTACTGTCATGTTTTAGTGTTATTAATACATGTTCTAAATACTCTAAATATAATATGATTTACATGATATTAATTAGATGATAAATTATACTTAAAAATATAATATACCAAATAGTATACATTATGGTATATATTATATATTTTATTATATATTATTCATTATACTATATGCATTATACTAATATATTTTATTTTATGCTATATATACATATATAAATAAAATATATATAATTATGAAATAATAGTATATTTAACTCTTAAACCTATTGATTTCATGTTCACAGTTTTTCCTTAAAACCAAAAGCACTTAAGCTGTGTTCAAGAAGTCAGTAAATTAGTAACAGCAATATTTCAATTTAAATACTTAACTTGAAAGCTTCAAACTGTATGCATCGTATACAGAGTGGGGTGTTTTTATCAGAAGTTATTGAATATCCCTTGCAGAATTATACTTTGTGTTTTAGTACGAACAAAGAGAGTATTTTCAAGAAAGCATAAGAATGTTTTTGCACAAGAATGTTTTCTTGTATATTTGTGTTCATTATAAGTAGAAAGTCTGCAAGTGCTGTTACAACATTATTGTATAGCAGCCTTCAAGAAAACAGTATTGTGAAAGATAATTGCAGTTTCAATAGTAGTTTCCTCTTCTTACTTTAAAAAAAAAAAAAAACATATATTTAGCCAGATACCAGGCACACTAAGTTTAGTTCACTTGGCAATGCTTTAACCAGCTTTTTCTTCATAATCTTTGTATTTAAAATAAATCCAAAATAAAACCCAGATAAGCTATAATTCAATAAGCATCTGAGCAATGACTATACATATCCTGTTTTAACAGAAAAATACATTACAAAGATATGATCAATTATTTTTTTAATGCAATGTACTGAAATGGCATAGAATTAAACCACATTGGTCTTCATTTTATCTGAAAAATAGAATTGCTGGGAACCAGTGGTGATTGGGGAGAGGAAACCTATCAAGGATTGGTTCCTGGGGAGAAACAGTTTTCTAGTAGTTGTATTATAATAAAATAAAAAGTGGCTAGCACAGCATTTCTAAATAACAAGGCAATAATGACATGTTAGATCATTCCATATTTAAAACCACAAATTGAAAATGAATAGACTTTATTTCATCAAGAGATTAAACTTAAGCCTTCCTTTTCCTAACCCTTTCAACAAAGGACACTTAGAGGTCGGAAGCAAAGGGCTACTTCATTTCTCATGGAACAAGGTATTTTCAAAGTTCATCAAAGCTTTATCTTCTGAAAGGACTATGGGGGTGGCATGTGCTTTGCAAAACACAGACAACTTTTCACTATTTCTACCCTATTTTGGTCTATGTGGATGGGGAAGGAGAAATCCTTCTCTTCCATTGCCTCAAATGCCTTGGATATAATTCGGTTGTTCTGCTACCTCTTTATAGTGATACTGTGTAATGTGTGAATACATGTGTAAAAAAATAATAGATTTGAACCTTAATACCTAATTACTATTCTAAAACCTAATTACTAACATGTTTTTAAAATCCATTTACTTCTTTCTTGAGTTAGGACTCACAGCAGTTTCTCTGAGGGAGAAGAATGAATACTTTTACTTTTATTATTATTATTCTTTAATAAAGACAGCCGTCTTTCTAAGAACTGTATCTATCTCCCAAACTGTCATTCAGAAAACAAGCAAGATTCCAAGCTAAGGCCAATGGAGTTCATGATTTAAATACTTCTGTACAAGAAGCTGAATATTAAATAAGCTACCATTTTATGGTTATTCATGATGTGGACAAGGGTATGGTGGGCTTTGAGGATCCAAATCTTTCCCTATTCCTCAAGCACAAAAAAAAAAAAAAAAAAAAAAAAAAATCTCCAGAGTAGGCAGAAGGCCTTTGCCTGCCCTCAGGTTGCTTCCTCTCCTTAGGGTCTCCAGTATCCAATTTAACAAATATTTTCTGCAGCTCCTGTGTGTTCAGCTCACATTCCATCAATTTCTGTTTATTTGTTTTTAATGTTTCCTCTAACATAAACAAAATTGAAAAATAATTTGGTTGAAAATTAGCATATGAGACAGGGGCCCTGTTTTCAACAGGTCTGTGTGACCCCTGTGGCTCCTGTAAGCTTAGAATTATTACAGTTCCTTATTGTTAATACAAGACTCGTTTCTTTACAAATGTGGTTCAGCAATTTAATTGCTGCCTCCTCCTTATAGTCTGTGATATGTTTTGTGTATCATTCTTCAAATGTAATTTTTTAGTTAATATGGCCTGGTAAATCCAAACTTTGTCTTTCCCACAGTTTGAATAGGGGTTTTATCATGTGAAGAACGGCCACCTTCTTTACAAAGGAAAATAAAGACATTAACAGTTGTGTTTTCATTCTGTGCCATACGTTGAAGAGGTGATGAACAGATCTTAACTCCTTTAATATTCCCCATACCTTATGATCTATAGATATTATTATTATTATGATATCAATATGGAAGCTGGGGCACAGAGAGATTAAGTAATTTGTCTAAAGCCTGGAGGTATATGTGAAATCAAATTTGGCCTCTACAATGTTGCCTTCCTGGTTTTTAATAAGTAAATCAAGTTGTTCTTTTGATTGTGTCATCTTGATGAAGAAACTATGTTGTTAACTAAAAGAAAGAAAAACAGTATTTATTTAAAATCACTCTCACCAAATATTTTTAAGTTATTAAGTTTTTAAAACTTTGTTAAACAGCAACTATCCACAAGTTCTTAAACATCATCCAATTGTAATGTCATATTGAGGCTATAACGGCAAATAGTCTTTGGCAGTAAGATTGTAAAATGTTGCAAGAAAGATACAGTCTTATTTCTTCTCTGATAATCTTTAATAAAGAAGATATTAAACTTACTCCTTACTGTATTATCATGATTTTGAACTCTCTTACAGTAATTGTTTTCCCCTAGAGTTGAACCTCAGTCCTTTAAAAGGTGTCCTGGTTAGTGTTGACTGATCAAATGCGTGAGTGATTTTCAACTCTGTTCTAAGGGGAATGATTTGCGCCTTAAAACCATTTTTGATTATGTGCCTTAGGATCTAGGCAAAATGTTATAAAATACAAGCAACTATGGAGTAAACTTAAAGGCAGTGTGTATTATTACAATACAATGTTTAAAATCATGTGTTAATATAATTACAAGTTTACCCTCCATGACTTGTGATTATAGTATTTAATTAAGTTTCATATTCTATTTGGAGGAATATAATAATACAGGAAAAAAGTATTTCTAAGGCTGAAATAAAGAGGTGAGGCACAGTGCAGGAAAATGGGCAATATAGTGCCTGGCATAAGTGTTTATAATTTGTAATAAGTGTTTTTTTAAAAACAAAAACAAAAACAAAAAACTAAATGCATTAAAAAAATTTGAACACTGATAATTTTCTTAAATCAGCATGTACCTGCACAGGATCTAGCATGGCTCTTGGTACATAGTAGATGCTTTAGTAAATTTTTTTTTTTTGTATCAAAAAATGGAAAAAAAAAAAAAAAAGAAGGAAGGAAGAGATAAAATTTAAAATTAAAAACTGAATGGGATCAATTAGTTAGATTTTTAAAAATTATTATAATAGATATTAATAACACTTTTTCTCCTTTTCTAGTCTAGATTCCTTCCTAAAGGAATTCCAGACAAGAAACTCTGCTCCCACTGAGAAATGGGCAAAACAATCATGTAGAATTTTATTTTTTGATAGCAAAAAATAGTACCTTCACTTTTTACTGGGGAGTTAAAGATCAGAGTTTAATCAGAAAAGCAGTGACTTATTTTAATAAAATCCACAGATGTATGTCAACCGCCTAAAACTGGTAGTCTGAAGAAGACAACAATAAACAAAACATAATAGCTGCCCTCCAGGAGGTTGGAATTTTGAAATAGAATGTAGTCAGGAGCATAAATGACTATTAGCAAAAAAAAATCCACTTATGAAGTTCTCCAAAACACAGCATAAACTCAGCGTGTAGACTAATCTAGACATAAAGTTCTGAGCTGAGAGCCAGGAGAAACTAGGATTATAGGAAATTCACCTGATGACTTTGGACTTTCTGTTCTTCAGTTTCTCTGTTTGGAATACTAGAGTATTAGTACATGTTATACATTAATTTTTATGGACATATAAAGATGAATAAATATGTATCAAAGCAATTTTCTCTCTTACAATGAATGTTATTACTCATGTAAAATATTAGAATAAATATATACTCCTTTTAAAGGCATTCCAGGAGCTCAATGAATTTAGGTTCAGTTGGGAAAAGCTGTTTGTATTTGTCAACAAATAACTGTAGGCATTGACATAAAGGAATCAAATTCTTTCAAAATGTTGTCTGAATGGTTCAAGTGATGTTTCTGATTATAAAATGACTTTTCTGCTGATAGACATTTCCTACTGTGTTTGTCAAATGGTAGGTTCATGGCTTAGTCAGGGACAAAGTTATTAAGGACATAAAACGCCATCTGGATGGAGCTAATAAACATAAAACATAACCTTCAGATACACTGCTGCAGTGGCCAGACTGTGCCAGGCCAGATTACCCTTTGTTTGTTTAAATATGAGCCATGTTCTAAGCTTTCGACTGTGCTAGCTTTAGATGTTTCCCCTTGACTCAAACGTAAAGACTTCATGAGGTAAGCAAATTCACCTTGTATACCACACCAGGCTATCGATTTAATATCTATATGACTGATGTGACATGTCTAAACTATTCTTCCATTATTTTCTTCAGAAATTTCCTGAAAGAGTAACTTCATTGACTTAGAAAGTAAGAACTCATAAAATTATAGAGGGAAATATATCTCACGCTATATAAGCTTTCTTTTAGTGAAGTCCAAGGAAATAAGCGTTACAACTAGAAAATCCTGACCCTTGAAAAACAGGTAAGTCCTTTGTAAAACATTATCTCCAACACAAAATAATCATGCACATGCTAAGCTTCAGGACCTAAGCTTGATTGCAGTAGAAAAATCGATATATTTCGACATAAGCTTGCAATAGTCGACGGATCTCTCCTCTCTCTCTCTCTGGTGTGATACAAATTATTAAAATTGCCAAAGATTCCCTTTAAGTTGTTTAGAGTTATGGAATGTATTGAAGTTATTAACGACAAATTATTAGGCAGTAGCGAACAGATACTTGAATAATATTCCATAGAAGGACATTCTCACAAAAGTCAAGGAGATTGTACCATGCTATTTACCTGAGGTGTGCCTGAGCCTCTGTCATTAGAAGAAATGTGGCGCCTGTGGTGGAAAGTGTGTTGTGCCACCTAGGTCCCCATTCAGGAGTGAAAGACTTATTTCCCCAACTGATGGGAGTGTTTCTGGAAGACAGTCCTCAGCTGTCAGCCACTTTCAGGGATTGCCTCAGCTGATTGCATCATGCAAGGTCATGCCTCCTTGCCAAACCATCCCACATCCAGTGAGGGGTATAAAAACCCAGCCCTCTGACCAGAACTTGAGTTGACTCTGATGCACCATTCCACTTTCAGGCTTCCGTTTTGACTGTGTTGTAACACAACTTCTCCCTCTTTCTAATCCCACTTCCTTTTCTTCCAGAGGTATTAATCCCATGAACATTCCTCAATAAACCTCTTGAACACCCACGTCTGCCTCAGGATCTGTGTATTAGTCAGGATTCTCCAGAAAAGCAAAATCGATAGGATATATGTAGTTATGCAGAAAGAGATTTATTACACAGGATTGGCTCACACAACTGGGGAAGCTGAGAAGCCCCACAATCTGCCGACTGCAAATTGGAAGCTCAGAAAATCTGGTGGTAGAGTTCTAGTCCAACGCCAAAAACCTGAGAAAGAGGAAAGCCAATAGTGGAAGTCCCAGGCTGAGTCCAAAGGCTGAAGAACCAGGAGCAGTAATCTCTGAGGGCAGGAAAAGATGAATATCCCAGCTCAGAAACAGGAATTTTCTCCATTTCCCACCTTTTTGTTCTATTCAGGTTCTCAACAAATTGGATAATGCCAATCTGAATTGGTGGGGGTGACCTGCTTTACTCAGTGTAGCAATTCAAATGCTTATCGCCAGTGGAAACACCCTCACAGACACATCCAGAAAGAATGTTTGACCAGCAATCTGGCATCACTGAGCTCAGTCGACATATAAAATTAACCACCACTGTCTACTTTCTAGAAAACCCAACATACAACATTAATCTTCTCAGAGATAAAGACAGTAAACTCCACCAGCCAGGATGCCCTTTTCAAACTCCCTTCCCCTTCTTCTCAGCACTCACCAAGAGAGATATGTGCATTCAGTCTGCAGACATGGCCTAGATGCTAGTCAGCACTGGAAGAGTTAAATAGATTTAGTGACTAACAAAGTGGGATTATTTTTAAAAGAAAAATCATAAAACACTATGAGCCATGGTATGCAAATTGCCCTGAAAGCGACGGCAGTAAAGGCTGACTACTCAGCAACATCAATCCATACCCACAGGCCTCTGCAATTAGTCTACCATGGTGAAATTGCAGCGACAGACACATGTTTCATTCTTCATTTCTGTGTAGCCTCAACATTTGAAAATTTCCTCTCTTCCTAAGTAAGAGGCATTTCATTAGATCAGAATGACAGCTATATAGTAAGAGTTTTAAAGCAAAAATGCAGATTACAAGTGGGAATGCTATGCAAAATGGTGATTAAATTAATTATGAGGTCTTTTTAAAATTTTCAAAGCCACATTATGTTAATATTCCCCAATAGATTAGGAATCTGAATGTTTTTCTTCCAAATGCTAACAGCGTTAGGTAGGATTATCTTGATGTCTAATGCTATTTGGTTATTAATATTCTCCTTACACTCATTTATTTTAGTAATCCTATCTTTTGTTGATTGACTAAAGTGAATTGTCCTCATGAAGACATACATTTATGCTACCGAAAGACAGAGCTCTCCAGACATGTATTCTGTGAGCCTACTGTGACCTCAGTCTTCTCCTGAAAGCATTTACCCTTTTGACATTAGTCACATGGAACTTGATGCCATTGCTTATGTTGCTGTTCTTTTTGTTATTGGTTTTCTACTTGATACCACTTTGACTATTGAATCCTCTCTCACTGAATTGCCAGTCTTTTCAGAGCCAAGATGTTTCGTCTGCTTCTTGGTAGGTTTTATAGCACTTTCCAAAGTAGCTCAAATGTGGGTAATGCTTGATCCATATTTTGCAACTAATTTTTTATCCTATTTCATTACAGACAATTTTATTTGTGTCTCAGAGACTGAGCAGTTGAATGGAAAATTCAATGCCGTGATCTCTGTCTTCCTTTAACACCATGGACCACTCTCTCATTCCTGATAGACCTCTCTTCTCTGGGCTTTCGGGATGCTGAGCTATTCTAGCTCATGTTCTGCCAAGCACCTCACATGTCCGGCTTCCTTTCCAGCTCTCCTCTTTCCTATGTTCCCTCACTACACAAGCCAGGCACTCTGCCAGGTGTTGAAATCCAAAGATTAATAATCTTCAATACCTATCCTCATCAACAGAAACTTCTTATTTTAGAAGGGGAGACTCCTGCATTTCCAGCCTCTTATATTTATATTTTACTTATTTAACAAAATATTTACTGAATATCTACTATGTGCCACAACATTATGTTCTAAGGGCTAAGGTAAAATGAGGAAAAGCAAAATCCTGCTCTCATAAAATTCTGATGGGAGTCGAAATGGGGATAGACAATACCCTAAAAAGATCGGTCAAATATAAGGCTGTTAGAGAGGCAGTGTAGTAGAGCTGTAGAGAAGAGACTGAAGCCCCTATAAAAGTGATTGGCATTAGTGCATGTAACATTTATTGAATAAATTAAAAATAGCCGCAAGTACTATGAAGAAAAATAAAGTGGGGGCAGAGGATAGAGATGGTGAGTATGCGGCTGCAACACTATACAGGGTCATCAGGGAAGACCTCAAGGAGAAGGTGACCACTGGACCAGAACCTTCAAGGAAGCAGGGCACAAGGCTTTCAGATGCCTTTGGGAGGAGCATTCCAGAATGAACAAGCAGTTAGCACAGAGCCTGTTCAGCAGAGGCATGCTAGGTGTGTCTAGCAACAACCAGGAGGCCAGTGTGGCTTGAAAAAGTGAGAGGAGTGCAGAATAGTAGGGAGTGGGTCACCTTCCTGCTGCCTCTATTACTATTTAGCTTCTATTTTTAAACCAATTCCAAGTTCTAATAATCGTTTGTTTTCCTTACATGTCCAAACACATTTGAGTGATGATCTGTTTTAACGTTTTAGTAAAAATTGTTATCAGGCATATTAGTCTGTGTATTGTAAAATTTGTCCATGATTCTTTCTTTGAAAACTGTTAGATTGTTATTCATTTCCAGTCTTCTGGATCCTCTCCATCCCCTACTATTCCTTAAGGGTTATCAGCAATGGTTCTGTGATCAACATTTCTGAAAATCTGCGGATGTAATTTGTCTCAACTTCATAGCTCGAACTTGTTCAAAGTGGAACTTGAGTGGAGAAGCATCCCCTTAGCCAGATGTACATTTGTCTTCAGTCCTCTCTTTCCATCATGTCTATACTGCCTTTCCAGAGCTTTCTCTCTGCATTTAAAACTCCCTTGATCGGTAAGCTACCCCTTCTGTCTTCTTCTTGTTCAGTGTAGGTGGTTTGAGGAGCTTCTCTGGCATCATGATCACAGTTTCACTTAGCTTTTCTATACTTGTTTCTAATTTTATCTTTTTCCTTTTATCTTGGTAAGAATTCCTTACAATTTGAGATGATCAGAAATCTCCCTGGCTAGTCATTTTTATTTATTTATTTTTGTCTTTTCTATCTTTTTTTTTTTTCACAGTTGGACACTTCCTACTTTTTTACTTCTATAAATCACAAAGATTATATTATCACAATGTATTTATTGAGGTACTTCCAAACTTCCTGTTCCATTTTCCTTTGAGGTGATACCTGGCAACTTTTAAATGGTTAAAATCCAGCAGACAACTTAAATGATTGAAATGACCTGGCTGGGGCTTTGTTAAGCTGAAGAACTTCCTGTGGAAAGGTGGCAGCTGATGCCCTGTTCCAGTTAATCAGCTGGATGGTACCAAAGTTGGCTACTTTTCTGAAGATCCCGAATTTTTATACACAAGTTGCATTAGTTTCCTAGGACTGCATGGCTTAGTGACTTAACTGAGTGATTTCAACAACAGAATTTTCACACAATCTTGGAAGCTATAAACCCAAGATCAAAGTGGCAACAGAGTGTGTTCAATCTAAGGGCTGTGAGGGAGAATCTGTCATGCCACTCCTGTAGCTTCTGGTGGTTTGCTGGCAAACTTTGACTTCCCTGGCTTGTAGAAGCATCACCCTCATCTCTGCCTTCATCTTTATATGTTGTTCTCCCATAGGAGTGTCTGTATCTAAATTTCACCTTTTTATAAGGATCCCAATCACATTAGATTAGAGGCTTGCCTTGCTCCAATATGAAATCATTATCTATAAGGACCTCTTTTCCACGTAAGGTCACATTCTAAGGCACCGGAGGGTAGGATTTCAACGTATGCATTTTTGGGAAACATAATTCAACACATAACACAAATTATGCTAGCAACCATTTACCACTTATTGTTAATCCCTGAGCAGTTCATGCACAATGTACCTCCAAGCCAAACTCAGCTGGTGGGTCCAAAGTGTACAACTTCTGCTTCAGTTCTTAGTCCTGGGATCTGTTACTGTGCTGAATGTTGTGTCTTGTGTGTTCCTGAGGCTTAAATCACTTATTTGGACATGTCTAAGATTATTCACTTTTAAAAATGTTAAGACAACACGTTTCCTTGCCACCAAACTCCTATTGTGCTTGTTCCCTAACCTGGTTTGTCCTGACAGTTAAATATGTATTAATATTATGTATGAATAAGCCCTCCAGGCTTATTCCCCACAGCGCAGGCTTATGTGGGGGCCTCTGAGCATTGTAGTTCTTTATTGTAATGAAGGGTATTTTTGTGCTTAAACTTTTTTGAACCCGGATATTCCCAAACTGTGAATATTTAGTCAAACTTCATTCATACATATCTTATTCTGCATATTGCGTTATAAATAATTAAGAGGAGGATAAAATTATAAAATATTCAGGACTATTTATATTTACAAAATATCATGTTATAACATTCCTTCAAATATAAGAACGTGATTATATGATGGATTTTTGTAAAATGAACAAAATGAAATTTCACTAGCAATTAGGAAAAATGTTGAACTGAACATTTGAGGCTAAGAGATTAAAAAAAATATTTAGTTGTCATTTTGAAGTCTGTCCCTCTAATGAGTTGGGAGATGAAAGAAAGTTTTCTAAGTAGCTAATTATAACTATTAAAATTGCATGAGGAGCTTTTTGTATTAACTATAGAAATTCAGCTTGCAGATTTTCACAAATTTCTATCTCTAGAGAAAATAAAGATATGAACAGGAAATTCCTCTAATTATTTCCTTCTTTTGGAAGTTTGCTGTATATTTTCAAGATAGACAGGTTATGATTTTCTTTAGTCAAAAATTCAAACGATTTCTGAAATACTACACCACCTGCTTTGTTCAGTGTCTAACAGATATGGGAGATGAGTTACCTGATTGTGTGGTGATTTACCAGTTTATGTTTTTACAGAAACAATGAGCCAAGTCTCCTTTTTTTGGAAATCAAGGTTATAACTATCTCAGAAGTCCTTTCATAAAAGTGGATCTTATTTTGCAATTAAGGCTTATACACAAAAGTTCTTCACCAGGTGAAACGAGTGTTAATTTTTTTTTTTCTTTTTTAGATGGGCTCTCACTCTATTGCCCAGGCTAGAGTGCAATGGCGCAATCTTGGCTCACTGCAACTTCTGCCTCTCAGGTTCAAGTGATTCTCCTGCCTCAGCCTCCCGAGTAGCTGGGATTACAGGTGTGCACCACCATGCCTGGCTAACTTTTGTATTTTTAGTAGAGATGGGGTTTCACCATGTTGACCAGGCTGGTCTTGAACTCCTGACCTTGTGATCCACCTTCCTCAGCCTCCCATCAGTGTTAATTTTTACAAAGAATTAAAGAAAGCAAAACCTTTAGAAAGAGTTCACAGTGGAGAGAATTAAAACGTTCCCTCTTCAATAATGTAAAAAAATAAAAATAAAAAATGGAGGAACACCGGAGGGTTTTTTCTTCAAGTAACAGGCATTTTTATGTCAGGCACTGTGGCCACAAACATAGATCCCCTGTTCCAGCTGGCTGCTGTCAGCCAGCTTGCTAGAGCTGGAGCCCTTTTCTGTTCCTCTCCAGGGACTGTGCTGAGAACTTGTACCAATTTGCGTTTTCTGCCGCAAACAATAGAGATCATCAGCTCTGCCATATTTATGCAGAATAAAGAATTAATTGGAAAGATGTCAGGTAGCTTTCTGAATCAACAAGAACATTGAAGAACCAGACTAAAACAAAAACAGAAACACAACAAACAAACAAAATCCAAAAACCTAGAGAACCAAGAGAGGTAGACAGCAAGAATAGCCATAGAAACTTCCTAGTTAAGGTGATGCAACAGGAAATACAACTACTGTACCACCCGCTAGTGACCACTGGTGCGGGAAGTAGATATCTGCTGTGCTACGGGTCTCTTCACTTCGTTGCCACTGTTTGTTTGTTCGTTTTGGATTTTTCTCATTCTTAAAGTTTCAAAGTACTGACTGGGAAAGTTTAAATCAAATATCTATGCCCTACCTCGTTAAAAGCAAGGAGGACAAATGCTTTGCTTCCGTTTTCATGATGGGATGTGGATCTCTTTCTCTCACTGATTCTGGAATTTTCTCAAAAAGGAAATGTATTTAATTTCTTAATTGCCAAAGTTGGACACATTTCACTAAGCCCCACCTCTCTGGCTCCCTTATATTTATATGCACCCTTCTTTCCATGTCTACAGTTCAAAAAATATAATGCAACTGCTCTTTCATATAATTTAAAACAGTCGCTTATTGTTTGGGGGAGACTAACCAAAATTCCATCAGATAGTTTCTCTCGCTGAAGCATGGAACTTTAGGATAATGTCCATTCAATCCTTAGTATATACACGCATCCCTTGGTATCCATTAAGCATTGATTCCAGGACTCCCTCAGATAACAAAATCTACAGGTGCATGTCTCATATGAAGTAGCATAGTGTTTGCATATAATCTACACACATCCTCCCCTATACTTTAAATAATCTCTATGTTACTTACAATATCTAATACAATGTAAATGCTATGCAAACAGCTGTTTATACTGCATTTTTAAAATCTGCATGTTTTTAATTGTTTATTGTTCTTTTGTATTGCTTTTTAACCAGATATTTTTATCCACTGTTAGCTGAATCTGCTGATGCAGGACCCACAGATATAGAGATCTGGCTTTATTCTGGTACTCATGGTATTAAATTGTATAATTCTTTATTACTTAATCCCTTAAAACATTAATAATTGGATATAGAGAAATAAAAAAATAGTTAAAATACATAAATAACACAGCAAGGTGGAAAAAAGATAAAAGTTATAGTATTTGATTCAACAGGTGGTCACTACAATATCTACAGTATTTATGAGTTTCTGCTATTAACTATTCCATGTTTCTTTTACATTCAACTTGCCTCTCAGTTGGGGTTCTTTATTCAATGGAATAACGCAAAGCTTTATTCTTGAGAAATCTGTATCTTAATGTTCCTATTTATACAGAGTTCTATTAAATTTAACCATTGAACCAAAGAAGCATCATACGAGATTACCTGTTTTGTTGTTGTTTGTTTGTTTGTTTTTAGTGTATGTCTCTTCCATATTTTTTCTGACATGAGGATTCCAAAAAGGCTAATTCATTTCCAATTCAATGGAATCATTTTTTATGCCTCCTATTGGAAGCATTATTACTTTAGATAATGAAATCTCTAAACAGCAGAGTTCAGAATTACAGAATGAAGAGGCAAACATTTTCCCAATGGGTAACTAGTTTTAATTATGAGAGGTGCCACCCCACTGCCATTCCTTTGGAGTTTGGGGAAAAACAGCAACTTCCATGCATTCTGATTATACATTAGTTCCGAGAATACACAGAATCTTGCTGACTAGTGTTTTAACTTGGTGGAGTTAGTGTTTGGGGTTTCCTTTGGAGTCTAGGGAGAAACAGCAACTTCTATGAGTTCTGATTATATCTGGGTTCAGAGGATACACAAAATCTTGCAGGCTAGTGTTTTAACTTGGCAGAGTAGGAGTTCATCTGACACCTTAATGCGGTCTTGAATGGCCATTTTACTAACCTGTAAGGTTGCCTGTTTTGGAAGATAGGGTACATAAATGCAGTAAATCTCATGGACATTGATTAATTGCCTTAATTTCATATTGGAAAACAAGTTTCTTCGTCAGAATAATTCTTGTGCGAGATATCTTACGTGTTTAAAACAGTCAGTAAATCGATGGATGCTGGTTTGGAGACAAACATAGCAAGCAAGAAAAACAAAACCAACTCATAAGTGTCTATTTCTGTAAGAAAATAATATCTAAGTTATCCAGTAGCTGTCTCATTCTTAGAAGTCGAATCAATTACTACTACTATTTTTGCTCTTAATCTGATACCAAAGGGAAAAACAGTGTGCTGCTGAGAAGTATAACTTTGGAACGGTGCTTAGCTCAGTTAGGCAAGGAATGCCGAGTCAAGACCTGATTTTGGAGGCTGGAGTATGAAAGCAGAGAAACACTGCCTTGAGTATTGAAAATTCATTGGACTTGCAGTGACTTGGCATAGCAAAATTATTCATGCTCTCTATATTAACAAATGTAGGTGATTAACTACAGTTTTTACCTTCCAATATTCTAAGGAAATATGCTGTTTTGACATACAGAAATAAAAAGCAGTCTTTCAGCTTAAAAAAAATAATTCTCTCTAGGAGCCACCAATTTCAAAATTAAATAATAAAGACCAGAGTGAAAAGATAAAATTCCCATAGTACTGAAAATGAACGCTGGCAGGAAACTGAATGTCAGAATCAAGCATGAGTTTCAGCAAAATACAACTCTAAAGCAGTTTGATTGAGGGGGAATAAATTGTCTATATTTATTTTTGTAACATATTTAGCTTTGCTTTAGAAACGAAATTTACCTGAAGAAAGAGGCAGAGATCTGATCATCCCCAACAAACACCATCACCAGTATAGTCTCTGCCTTTTTGATTCAGAGGCCTATGTTCTTACTAAATTTTCAAACATTCTACAGACATGTTTCTGCCAAACATGCAAAAGTCAAGCCCACATGTGTCTTCCTTTCAACTCTCCCATTTTTTTCTATACCCTTCGAGGGATAAGAACCACCAGGAAACAAGGCCACAAAAGGTAAGAGTGGGCAGAGAACAGTGGCAGGCTGTCCGATGGGAGTTGTAGTCACCACAAGTAAGGTTCTGTAATCACTGGCTCAAGATCTCAGATAACAGGGTAGGGAGAGTAAAAGAGGATCCCACCTCAATTAATCAGAATCATACAAGAATCCCAAACAGATGTCTAGAGTTGTGCTAGGATCAGTTTATAGCAGCCTTCTCTTCAGATACAGAGCTGGTCATCCTAGCAAGGGCAAGAGACAGCTACGTGTTCTGTATTAACATGCATCTGCCTATGACCCACCTCATTTGTAGATTCATAAACAGAAAAAAATGCATTGTATGAAAAATATACTGCAGAACAGGAGAAAGAAAACAACATTCTGAAGACTTGGGGAATAAGTGGTTGTTTGGAAAATAGTAAAACAGTTTAGAGTCACTTAACCAATTCAACAAATACTTATTATGTGCTTGACATGTCCAGGCACCGATGGTCTCTGGGGTCTATAATTTTTAAAAATAAAGACATACCTAACTTCTACCTTTGTAAAGATTCAGTCTGGGTAGAAATATGGCCAAATAAACAGGAAGTTGTAATATCCTGTAGTACATTTTACAAAAAGGGAGTTATAGAGTGTTACAGAAATGCAGAAGGACCACTTAATTCAGTTTGGTGAGGATTGATGGTTTGGTCAGAGATGAGGTCCTGGATAAAGTGGCATCTAGTTGAAACTTGGGGTTAGTTTGGTAAATGGCAAAAGAGGCTAAATGTCTAAGAAGATGGTGATTGGAGGTAGGGAAGCATGAGGCTTCAGCAGTTCAATCTGGCTGCACCACAGGATATACGGAATGAATGGGCCAGTGACACTGGCAGGAGGAAGTGACTGGAATGGCAAGAGGTGGGGTAGTGAAGGAAACAGGGGCTGGGAACCTGTGAGACTCATCAGGAGCGAACACTTTATCCTGCGGGCAATATACAGCCACAGGTGCTTGTATAGGGGAGTTTATTTAATATAATTTTAATGATTTGGGGACATTAGAGGCATCATTCTGCTGCAGTGTGGATAATTATTTAGAGGTAGGTAAGATAGATACAAAGTGACCATGTAAAAAGGAATTGTCATAATCAGGAAAGACAATGGCCTGAATTGATGCCTAAAGAAAGTACAGATATGGAGAAGGTGGATGAAATTTATTCACCATTAAGAGATACAAGCAAAACTATTTGACAATTGTATAAAATCCAGGATGAGGAAGATGTATGAATCAAGGACAACTTGGGTTTTCCTGGCTAGGGTGACTTAGTAGGGCGATGCCATCTACTCTGGGAGGAAACAAATATAAACCAGATGAGAAGTGAGGGGATGATGAGTTAAAATTATGACATGAAAATATGAATTTTCTGTGAAATGTTTGAGTGAAATTGTCTAATAGGTATCTGGAGATGTGAGTCTGCATCTTTGGAGAGACAGCTTAAGACTTTGGATTCATTATCTCCAACACACAGACAATAAATGAAGGTGCTGTGCTGCTCGATATCAGGAAGGAAGAGTCTGTTGAGTGAGAAGAGATCAAAGGAGCGTTTGCATCCAGGGGGATGGAGAACTCTACTGTAAAGAGGGGAAGAAGCAAGGATGAAGACAAATGTAAGTCAGGTTGTCCTATTTGAGTCAGAAATTTGATTGGATGGTTTGTATTGCCTGTGGGACCTAGGAGGAAAGTTCCTCCCTGGAAAAGTACATCAAGGGAAATAAAGGACAAAGCTGGTCAGAAAACAGAAGAATTGTTAGGCAGTTGCATTTGTAGCCCAGGGAATTTGTGGCAGTTCTAGACTACAAAGTGAAGAGAGTACTCTCTCTCCTCCCAGCCAGAGATCTCAATAGCCGTGTTATAGAACCAGAGGGACTATAAAGGAAAGGACGAAGTGATAAAAAGGTACAATACAAATGATGATTGATACAAGCCAATGTACAGAGTAAAGAACAAATTGAAGCAAGAATATGTGTTTTAACAGGAAAAAAGTGTCCTTGCCTGTACATTCTTTTTGAATGATAGACTTCACTTTCAAACAAGATAAGTTTAAGTAAGTAGATACCTCATCCCTGCACTGCAAGATAGATCATGTTAGTGTTGTGGTAGTGTTGTTGTTATAAAAACTGAATTCAAAAAGAGATACAAGAATCCAGGAAAAAGACAAAAACAAAACAAAACAAAAAGTGTTTGCCTACTAGGGAAATGAAATCAAGTTATTTTCAGAACCCTCTGTAATACTAAATGAAAGAAAACAGTTTTGTGGGGGAAAAAAGTGACCAAAGGGAATTATATTATACATTTAGATTTAATCCATATTATAAATCTGTATTTAATCTGTAAAAGCAAAATAAAGATAATCTAAGATAACATAAAGTCTTAAGAAGTTTAACACTCATATCTTCTAATTGAAGCAAAAATTTAAGATTCATTTCAACAGACGGAGACGTAAAGGAAAATTAAAAGTTTAATAATAATATAGTATTCTTAGAGGATTTTGTGAACACTAAAGTCAATTAAGGAGAGAAATAAACCAAAATAATTGTGAATCTAACACAAGTCTAAATAGGAGTACTAAAAAGTATTTTTGAAAGGAAGTCTATGTAAAGTTGTTACATAAAGTAGGAAATATATAAACTGTATGTCTAATATATTCAATAGCTTATATGAGAACAAATAAACAAAATATTGGTACATGTAGCAATACAAAATTTTAGAAAGGGCAATTACACAAAATTAGAGACAAGAGAGTTTACTACTCATATGTATTTTTGGAAACTCAATAGAATACTATATATTTCCATGAAACAAAATTTTAATAAAATAGGAATTTTCAAAATTAACTTGAGGAAAGCAGGCATTTAACAAAATGTAATAATCATGAAAAATTATAGGTATCAAAGAATTACTATTAAATATCAAGTCATAATTCTAGAGATTTTTAGGAAGATATTATTTCAAATTTTTATACAAATAATATTTGTACGGTTTAAATATTCCTAATGTTTACAGTTTCTCAATTGACAAAGACAGTACAATGTTGATACCAAAACCCGCCAAAGATACCACATAAATATAAACTACAGGCCAACTTCATTTATAAGTAAATAAAATATATTTTATATAAAATACTAGTAGATCTTAAAATAATTATGCTTTTTTCAATCCAAGAGTAATGCATATCATAACAACTAAAATAATTTTTTAAAAAATTCTAACCACTAGTATCCTAAGGAATGTTAAGAGAATAATATACCAAGAACAAGGAGGCTTCATTCCAGTGATACATGAATTGCTCAATATTAGAAAATTAATTAGTGTCCAGGAGGTCTTTATTGTCTCAGTACAATAGGAACTGATCTTTAGAAGTAAATTCATTTAAAACTGGAACCATACTCTCATAGTTAGTAGTTTTTAGAAACAAAAAACATTTTATTGACAATCAACTCTAAAATAAAAATGAATTTGTGAATTGTATGTTTTCATCTAACAATCTGTAACTTGGAATTGAAACTATGAACCAATTTCTATAATAAAATAAAGATGAATCAAAAATAAATCTTTTAAATAATAGTTCTCTAATAAAATTATAAGATTACATTTTCATAAATTATCATAAAAAGATCCTTCTGGCAAAAGTTCTAGAGGCCTCAACTCATTTTCCAAGGGCCTTTTGAACCACTGAAAGTCAAAGCATTCTTAAAGTCCACTGAAGTCAAAGCATTAAATGCATTTAATGTCATCAAACTTTTTGATGTTTTCTTCTTCAAATACTAATTGTTTTAAATCTCTCAGATCTTCTTATAAATCTCACAAAACTCTATATTCTTTTATCAATGGATTTTAGTATGATCCTAGCAATTTTCAACACTTTTTAAATTTTATGAAATCATGTATATTTACATTTGCCAATTCAGTTTACAATTGATTTGCATTATCTGATGCTTATCGTCTGAAATCAACAAAGAATTTAATAGTATAATGTGATATCTTTATGAGGAAGAGACTAAGTTTAAAAGTGTTCAGTTTGCTTGTGAACATTTTTGCACTCTGATGAATTTTGCCCCCTTATTTTAATATTATGAGCTCTAGGCACTTCAACAATAAATATTTCGATGAGTTTTTTCTACTTCCTCCCTTATACACGTGTAAATATTTTTTTCACCACGCGAAAGGTGGAAAAAAAGAGGGATATGTATCTCCAAAGTTCCCGGTATAAAGGGAGAAAAAAATACCTCATTAGAAAAAAATCAGGTAAACTAGAATTCACTAGATAGTTCCTTAAGATTTTTAAAACATCTCAAACATATAATGGGTTGATGTGTAACTACTAGAGGCACTAGCATTAAAAACTCTGGCTAAGAAAAAGTCAGTTCTAACATCACTGTTATTTAACATTATTTTGGAAGTTCTGATCAAATCAAAAAGACTAGAAAAAAGAAATAAGGCTAATTTATTGGAAATAGAGAAAATTATTGGTCTTTTAAAAATACGTGTTTGTATAATTAGAAAAAACTAACAGAATCAGTTAAAATATTGTTGAAATAAGGAAACTTTTCTTACATAGCAGCTATAGTTAGGTCAATATATAGTGGGTAGCTATTCTGTTTATAACAGCAGCAAAACATAAAATATTAGGATATTTAGCCAAAAAATGAACAGGACTTACAAGAAGAAAAGTACACAACTTTACTAAAAAATCTAAAGTAAAACTTAAATAAATGTAGACACAAAACAGTTCATCAGAAAGAAAGGCAACATTACCAAGATGTTAACTGCTCTAAAATTGATTTGTAAAAGTTAATTTATAAAAGTAGCAATCATAATCCCTTCAAGATAAATCTCATAAAACTCTAATTTTTATCTATGAGGAAACACTGGCAAAATTAGTCAGAAGAAGATATGAAGAACAAGTAATTATTGAAACTTGAATGATCAGAAATAAAAATACATTAAAATATCACCATAGTGAAGAACACTGAACTATTTGCTCAGAAGATGACATATCGTTGGAATAGAATGGAAACTCTAGAAACAAGATATTTAAACACACTCACAGTACCAGTATATCATGACAAACAAATGATCATTGTGGCACATGAATTCATTAAGAATGTACTGCATTAACAAATAATTCTAGGACATTTTTATTTGGGAAAGAACCTATTATTTTTGGAACCAGAGCTACCTAACAAGCAAATGAAAGTATGAATCTGATTTTGGTCTTTGGGGAGATATTTAAAAGTCCAATCTTTGAAAGTCATTCATGGTTGAAATTGTAGGAGGGCCCATATGAATAGAAACAATGAGAAAGAAATAAACTGGATATACAACTTTGAGGAATTACTATATTTACGGGCAGAAAAGGAAAAGGAGCCCGTGAAGAGTCCCTGGGTCCTCAAAGTCCAGAAAGCAAAAGGTATCAAGAAAGAGGCACTTTGACAAAATTTGAATCATCAGAGAGATTGAAGAACATACTGTATTTGAGAAAATGTGGCACATATACACCATGGAACGCTATGGAGCCATAAAAAGGATGAGTTCGTGTCCTTTGCAGGAACATAGATGAAACTGGAAACCATCATTCTCAGCAAACTAACACAGGAACAGAAAACCAAACTGCATGTTCTCACTCATAAGTGGGAGCTGAACAATGAGAACACACGGAGACAGGGAGGGGAGCATCACACACCGGCACCTGTCAGGGGGTGGGGGGTCGGGGTAGGGGAGGGATAGCATTAGGAGAAATACCTAATGTAGATGACGGGTTGATGGGTGCAGCAAACCACCATGGCACGTGCATACCTATATAACAAACCTTCATGTTCTGCACATGTGTCCCAGAACTTAAAGTATAATAATAATTTTTGGCCAGGCGCGATGGCTCACGCCTGTAATCCCAGCACTTTGGGAGGCCGAGACGGGCGGATCACGAGGTCAGGAGATTGAGACCATCCTGGCTAACATGGTGAAACCTCGTCTCTACTAAAACTACAAAAAATTAACTGGGTGTGGTGGCGGGCGCCTGTAGTCCCAGCTACTCAGGAGGCTTAGGTAGAAGAACGGCGTGAACCCGGGACGCAGAGCTTGCAGTGAGCCAAGATTGTGCCACTGCACTCCAGCCTGGGCAATAGAGCCAGACTCCGTCTCAAAACAACAACAACAACAAAAAACAGCAATAATAATAATTTTTTTAAAAGACAATAAAGGGTCACTGGGGTTTTGTGAAAGGCCAGAAACCAGTTTATGGGCAGTAAAGGAGAAAACAGATGATAAAAAATTGCATTCAAAGGTAGAATGTATTAAAAATATTTGGCTGTGAAACGAAGGAGAAGAGATGACAAAAGGATGTTTATAGGTAATATGCTAGGCACTTCCATGTGCCATTTTTTTTTTTAATATTTATTTTTGTTTTTAAACTTTTCATGCATTACTCTTTGGAGTGGGATTGTAAGTTTATTGATATATAATTTACAAATCAAAACTCACCCATTCATGAAACAGTTATACTATTCTATGAATCAACAGAAATATAGTCACGTAAACACCACTATAGTCAAGATACAGAATATTTTTATCATCCCAAAAAGTTATCTCCTTTTTCTTTGCAGTAAGTTCCCATTTAAACCCCACACCCCTGACATCCACTGATCTTTTCTGTCCCTACAGCTTTGCCATTTACAAAGTGAAATATAAATGGAATCATGTCATATACAGCCTTTTGAGCCTGGCTCCCTTCATTTAGCGTAATACTTTTCAGTTTTATTCATGTTTCGAATATATCCTTTTTATTGCTGAGCAGTATTCTCTTTTATGGGTATGCCACAATTTCACCATCCTAAAAATTAATCCTCATAACTAACTACTAAGGGAGATATTATTATCTATACTCTACTGAAGACATAATTGAGGATCCAGGAGGTTACTCAGGTTCCTGAATCCCATGGCTAATAGGAATTGGAGCTGGGGTTCATGCCTTAAAACCCAAGGACAGTATATACCTCAGACATTAAAAAAGTAAAAAATATTAATAATTGAAAAAGGAATTATTACAGGTCTAGAAAATAGGGCAGATAATGATTTTTTTTTAATTATATTAATTTGTCTCTCATGGAAAATTAAGATAAAATGTTTGTTTTCTTTAAAACAAACTTGTGCTTTTTCAAGTTTCATGTCTCCACTATTCCCTGTTGTGTATTCCACTGTTTTAAAAGATAGTATAAGAATTTGAGTGAACTCAACCCACTTTGCACCCCTGGAACATTTTAAAGATCTTGAAGCAAATTGAACTTCTGATTTGGATCTGTTCCTGGGGGACATTTGCCACAGCCACATGCTTCCATCAAATGTACAGTACATGATCAGAAGGATTCATACTATAGATAGAAAAAGGACAAACTGCATTTGAATCTGTTCACTTCTAAATTTAACGGTTCATTTTTGTGTTTATGTAGAGCAGCATCAAAGCTGTGCTTTGCCAATAATGTATTTTATTTAATTTTTAGATTTATACTAATTCACCCATTTCCTGACTTTTGACTGTCTCATATCCTTGCAGGAATGATTTTGTGCATATTTAGAAAACAAGTTGATCAGAATTCCTGCTGCCTTTGGTCCTGCAGCAAGTTCCTCTCCCTTTTTTTTTTTTTTTTTTTTTTTGACGATAATAAAGGCACCCCACAAGGACCACCACAAGGGAATGTGTTTCACATCACAACACAGATGGCTTGTTTACACCATTTCCCCTTCTTGCAGAAATTTTTAGGGAAGAATTCAAATTTTACTTCTTGTCGCATTATGTGTCTTACAATTCCATTCTCATCAAAACCTTGTTTTGCCCTTGAAATACAGTAAAAAACTATTCTGCTTTCATTTCTTTTAATATATGAAGATCAGCAGGAATTAGAGTAACTAGCGACCCCCTCCTAGCTATTTGCCAACTTTTAAACAACTGTTCACATAATCCTTAGAGTCACTCAGTGCTCACCTTTATATTAACAAATGACATCTAGAATCTCTGTCTTGAATTTTGCAGCATTTAACTCATTAAATGATTTGTATAACTTCTTTGGCACTATATGTAACTGTTCCAGGTCAGTCTATCTTTTTTTCCCCTAGGTGCAACATTATTGATAAAGGCTAGAACAATGGTTCCCGGTCTTTATCATACCTGAGAATTATCTGGGAGCTTTTACAAAATGGTGATGCCTGGAGCCCATCATCCCAATTTCTCAGTTAAGTGTTTTGGGGTACAAGGGCCTGAGCATCAGAATTTTTAAAGTTTGTTCACGCAATGCTAATGAACAGCCTGAACTGAAGAACCCTGGTCTAGAATTTTCAAACATTCAATAGGATGCCAATAGAGAGCTTTATTTGCTTTTTTCTTCACATCCTCATGAAGTATGTGTTTGCCATTTAAGGTTATAGGAGCGCATGGATGTGGGAAGTTTTTCCATAGTGATGAATATTTATGGAGAGAGTGGCAGCTCTCCTATCGTGTATCCAACAGGTTGGTGAAAGTGTTTTGTAAACTATAGAAATATGATATTTATCTAGTTCCTGGAGCAGTTTTTATTCTAGTGTCTCACCCCAAAGGACATTGAGTAAGCTCTATTCCCAAAATTAGAGATGACTATTCTCCAATTATGAAGAACGCACCAAAAAAATTACACTTCCATTAGAAATGCTAAGCCAGTGTGTCTCAATCTCAGCACCGTTCACATCTGGGCCAGATAATTCTTTGCTGTGGGGGTTGTCCTGTGCATCTAGAATGTTCAGCACCATCCCTTGTTCCTCCACACTAGATGCCAGTAGCAATTCCCTAGTTGTGACAGCCAAAAATATCTGGAGATACTGCTAAAAACTCTCATAGGTGCAAAATTGCCCCCAGTTAAGAAACTGTTCTAAGCATATAAATGTAATTTTATACCTAGCTTGAAATGTTTTATCAGGGTCATTATCACTGGAACATTGATATGTGCACACATTGCAGCCATACTCATTTTTCCATTAAATATCTGGAGTATTTAATATTAGTTCTTAAAACTGTATCAAAATGTTCATGTCAAATTAGGCCATGCACTATTATATCAATATCATCATAAACTGGGGGCTCAGGGGCAGGTGAGGATGGTTAATAGGTATAAAACAAAACAAAATGATTAAAGAATGAATAAGACCTACTATTTGATAGCACAATAGGGTGACTACAGTCAATAATAACTTAATTGTACATTTAAAAATGAAGAGTGTAATTGGATTGTTTGTAACTCAAAAGGGTAAATGCTTGAGGGGATGGATACCCCATTCTCCATGATGTGCTTATTTCATATTGCAAGCCTATATCAAAACATCTCTCACCTACCCTATAAATATATATGCCTACTATGGGCCTACAAAAATTAAAAACAAAGATAAAATAAGAATGCTGAATAAAATCTTATTATAAACATTTTAAACATCTAACATGAAGGAGACTGTGTTCCTATTATTGTAGTGTAAAAGGAAGTATGGGAGACAGGAAATGTAAGAAAAAAAAGTAATAGCAATACTAACTGCTAGTATTAGAATCTCTTTTTCAAATGCTCTGGCCCTTTGGCATCCTGTAACTTACAAGTAAACAAAAACTAAATCTGGTAGATTCATAGGAGATATAATGATTCTATTATTTCATCCCTTTCATGAATCCATGTTCTTCCATATGTGTGAAGAACATTTATATGGTTTGGCTGTGTCCTCACCCCACCCAAATCTCATCTTGAATTGTAACTCCTCCAATTCCCATGTGTTGTGGGAAGAACTCAGTGGGAGGTGATTGAATTATGGGGTTGGGTCTTTCCTGCACTGTTCTTGTGACAGTGAATGAGTCTCAGGAAATCCGATGGTTTTAAAAACCGGAGTTTGCCTGCACAAGTTCTCTCTTTGCCTGCTGCCATTCATGTAAGATGTGACTTGCTCCTCCCTACCTTCCACCATGATTGTGAGGCCTTCCCAGCCGGGTGGAACTGTAAGTCCAATTAAACCTTTTACTTTTGTAAATTGCCCAGTCTCAGGTATGTCTTTATCAGCAGCATGAAAACAGACTAATACAAACATTATAAAAGAGATAGAAGAAATTAGGTTGTAATTTTGCCTTTAACTTGGAAATAATAAATTTGTGAGTTCTTCTTCTTCCTCTTTTTCTTTTTCTCCTCCTTCTCCTCCTCCTCCTCCTTCTTCTTCTTCTTGTTTTTCTTCTTCTCTTCCCTTTTCTCTTCCCTCCTCCCCCTCCTCCCCCTCCTCCTCCTCCCCCTCCTCCCCCTCCCCCTCTTCCTCCTCCTCCTCCTCCTCCTCCTCCTTCTTCTTCTTCTTGAGACAGGGTCTCACTCTGTCACGAGACAGGGTCTGGCTCTGTCACCCAGGGTGAGTGGTGTATATGGTAGTTTATATCAGAGTTTAATGTAGAAGACTATCATTAAGGGTGAGAGAGAGAGAGAGATTTCACAGATCCAGGAGTTGATCTGGTTTTTGTAGGAAAATTGTCTTATATAAGTATATAAAAATGAAGAAGATACTCCAATGGTGGCAGAAGAGTAGATATCGTCAAGGAGAATAGAAAAAGAGAAAGAGAAAGGGGGAGTGGAAAGATCACTTGGGTGAAGTGGTGCTTGAGAGTGGTCTATAGAAAGATTAAACACCTATAAAGTGGATTAAAGTGAAAGTAAGTCATTGGATTAAATTAAGTTTAAAAATGCAGAATACAGCAAATACAAACTAGTGGTAGAAGAGTGATATTGGCAACTCTGTTGATCTCCAGGCCAAAACTAGAAATCAGTATTCACGTATCATGAGATGAGGTCAGGAACTCTGTGTGTGTGTGTGTGTGTGTGTGTGTGTGTGTGTGTCTTCATGTGCATGCACACACACATGCACATATGCACTATTGTATAATCATATAAGACATTATCATTTTTATCTGATTGAGGTAAATTCAAAATACGTTTTTATCTTTCATGGAGTTAATAGACATATTCCTTGTGCTTCAGGCTCGTGTCCAACAATAAGGACCCATTAACACACACACATGACAGACGGAACTGGCTAATTTTTTAAGTCTAAACTGAAAAGCATTCTTGATTGCCTGCTAGCATAAAGAATCCCCTTTAAACACTCTATCAAAACAAGACAATACCAAAAAGCTACTCATAAAATCATATATACTATTCATTTTGCAATATATATAAAATTAAATATGAAAATTCACCTATACACAGGTATATAACATATTTATATAAAATACTAGAAGGAAATACAGTATTGTTATTCCATAATATTTGAATTATGAGTGTGTGCATTTTTATTTTCATCTTTATGCATATCTTCGTTTTCCACAGTCAATGCTTATCATTATTTAGTTATAAAACATATATAAGTTGAGCATCCCTAATCCAAAAATTCAAAATCCAAACTGCTTCAAAATCCAAAACTTTTTGGATTGCGCTCATGATGCCAGAAGTGAAAACTTCCACACCTGACCTCCTGTGAGAAACACAGTCATTTCATGTAAAAAATTATTTTAAATAATATATGAAATTACTTTAAATAATATATAAAATTACTTACACCTGCATGTAAGAGGTGTACATGAAACATAATAGAATGTCATGTTTAGATTTGGGTCCCATCCCTGAGATATATTATTATGTATATGAAAATATCTCAAAATCTGAAAAAATATGAAACAGTTCTGGTCCCGAGCATTTCAGATAATGGTAATTTAGCCTGTGTCAATTTTGGTATGAGTCAGGCACTATGCTAAACCTTTACAATACTTTGTAAAGATTATCTCATTAAATTCCTAAAATAGCCCTTTGGGGTAGATCTTATATTATCCTCATAGTGCAGATGAGGAAAATAAGGATAAGAAAGGGTAAAAGTGTCTCAGATGACACAGTTCAACAGTGGAAAAGCTAAGGTTGCACCCCAATCATTGTAACTCAAGAGCCTATACTTTTAACCTTGGAAAGCACTGACTCCCTTAATAAAAATAAGAGAATGGATATATGAGAATACATGATTAAATCTCAATAGAGTACATAGATTTCTCTAAAAATTCTAATGGTCTTCCTTTTTTTTCTATATTTACACCAAATTTTATTTTCATTAAACTCACAGGGAATTTCACCTATTAGGTATGTGGTTTTATCTTCTTTGTAAGTGGGTATTTCAACATTTTGGGGATACACCCTAGACAGAGTTTACAAGATGCTGTTCCTTCCTAAAAGTCCAAACCAATATGTATTTTTAATAGATTTATTTTAGTCACAGCCTGCGAAGGCAAGGTTAAGAATGACTGTTTCGTGTAGTGACCGCATGCTCTTGAAGAACCCTGGTTAGCTGTCAGCCAGTTCTGCTATTTGTACCAATTATATATTAGTCTAAATGTCACTTTTTATGAATTTCAGGAACATAATTTAGGATGTAACTAGCTCAAAACTAATAATAAAGCTAAAAGCTATACATTTATTTTCAGACATCACATTTTAAGCAAAAGTACACTATTTTTTATGTTATAAAAATAACCTGAATGTTTTCCATTTCACTTCCAGTGTTTTCCCGAAGTGAAATCTGACTCATATTTTACATGTAGTAAGATTTCTAGGACAGTCTTTATTTAAACAATTAAAACTCTATGGCACAAGAAAGACTGTGCTCAGTGTAGTAGATATAGAAGCACCATGTGCTATAATTTCAATTTGAGTCATTTATCACATATCACAAGAGTATAACAAAAATTTTGAGGATCACATGCTATGCACTAGACCATTTAATCAACCTAATTGAGGTTAAAATTACATGTAATTTAAGATTACAGGAAAACCCTTTGTATCTACAATCCTTATTCACTCAGTAAAGAAAAATTTTTGAATTTTTGAATTTTTTGTATGCATGACACTGGCTCAAATATGTAGTTGGTTTAACATCAAGCAGGTTTTATGTATGTGAACTAATTTACACTCCCACCACGTATATATGTAAAACAAATTTTTACAAAGGACAACAAAGCTAAATATTTCCATAATTTTGACGTTTGTATTTAATTTGAAACAAAACATTCAGTGGACATTTTTCTTATTCTTTTTTTCTGAAACACTGTGCCTCTCATTGATATATTACAGAAAAATAAAAGTCAGTACACACAGCAGGTGAGAGATTATGTAGGTTTTTAATATTCTTAGTATCATGAAAAGGTTATCTCTGTTAATTACCAAATGTAGAATGTGTTATCTACTATGACTTGTTAGATTTTAGCTGGAAAATAGAAACAGATTCAACTTTTGGCTTAGAGTAGATTATATAAATGTGCAAGAATATCTGTGTTATTTTCCATATTTAGATAAATGAAACTCATTGTGCCATTAAAGATATGACTGAAACACTTGGTTCTTTCTGTTTACTTTTCTGATTTCCAACTTTAATTTTAAGTTTAGGGGTACATGTGCAGGTTGTGCATGTTTGTTCCATAGGTAAATGTATGCCATGGTGGTTTTCTGCACAGATCATTCCATCACCTAGATATTTAGCCCAGCATCAATTAGCTATTCTTCCTGATGCTCTCCCTCCTCCCATCCCCACCCACTGATGGGCCCCAGTGTGTGTTGTTCCCCCACATGTGTCCATGTGTTCTCATCATTCAGTTCCCACTTATAAGTGAGAACATGCAGTATTCAGTTTTCTGTTCCTGCATTAGTTTGCTGAGGATAATGGCTTTCAGCTTCATCCATGTCCCTGCAAAGGACATGATCTCATTCACTTTTATGGATGCCTAGTATTCCATGGTGTATATGTACCATATATTTTTTAATCCAGTCTATAATTGATGGGTATTTAGGTTGATTTCATGTCTTTGCTGTTGTGAATAGTGCTGCAATGAATATATGCATGCATGTATCTTTATAATACAATGAATTACATTCCTTTGGGTATACATCCAGTAATGGGTTTGCTGGATCAAAGGGTATTTCTGCCTCTAAGTCTTTAAGGAATCACAACACTGTCTTCTATAATGGTTTACACTCCTACCAACAGTGTAAAAGTGCTCCTTTTTCTCCACAACCTTGCCAGCATCTGATGTTTTTTGACTTTTTAACAATAGCCATTCTGACTGGTGTGAGATGGTGTCTCATTGTGGCTTTGATTTGCATTTCTTTAGTGATCAGTGATGTTGAGCTTTTTTTATATATGTATGTTGGCTGCATCCATGTCTTCTTTTGAGAAGCATCTGTTCATGTCCTTTGCCCACTTTTCAATGGGGTTGTTTGTTTATTTTTTCTTGTAAATTTGTTTAAAGTTCCCTGTGGATGCTGGATATTAGACATTTGTCAGATGGATGGATTGCAAAAATTTTCTCCCATTCTGTAGGTTGTCTGTTTACTCTGATGATAATTTATTTGCTGTGCAGAAAGAAGCTCTTAAGTTTAATTAGATTTCATTTGTCGACTTTTGCCTTTGTTGCAATTGCTTTTGGTGTTTTTGTCACAAAATCTTTGTCCATCCCTATGTCCGGAATGGTATTGCCTAGGTTTTCTTCTAGGGTTTCTATAGTTTTGGGTATTACACTTAAGTCTTTAATCCATCTTGAGTCGATTTTTTATATGGTGTAAGGAAGGGGTCAATCTGCGTATGGCTAGGCAGTTATCTCAGCACCATTTATTAAATAGGAAATCTTTTCCCCATTGCTTGTTCTTTCTGTTTACTTTCTCATAAAACTACTTGGAACAGTTTTGTTCACTCAATGAAAGTTTTTAAGCCACGATCACTGTCTGAAGTCCCTTCTAACACTTTCACTTTTAGTTTTGGGAGATGGGGCAAAGTTCATCAATGGCTCAGTGCAGTGGCATTTAAACATTTTATTATGGTTCACAGTAAGATGTATATTTTATTTTGTGATTCAAATGTATGTGAAGATAACATATACCCTGAAACTAAAGTTTTGAAAACCACCACTTAACAGTACTGACTGTAATTTATTCTAAGAATTTTAATTCCAATATGTTCCATAATATTAAAATTTTTAAAATCTGGTTATGGTCAATTTAATTGATTTAAAAATCCATAATGTGTGGTCACCATGGTTTGAAAATATCAACCTTCTTTGTTTAAAGTAACCATTTTTTCCAGTAATCAAAAATGGTTTCTTTTAGCTGTAAAACTTCTTGGCTTTGACTCATATAAGTCAAATACCTCTGCATGATAGACTCAAACGTTACTTTTAATCTTTGCAATATTACATTGATTGAGTGAGCCACTGCATTTGTTTGTTATCTAACAAGAAAAACGTAATCCCATAAATATTTATATATTTATCTAGGATGTAGACATATTTTACATATTTATCTATTCAAGTAAACAGAAAAAATAACTGAAAATGTAGCCTCCTTGTCTCCATTGTTAATGGCAACATCTTTATTACCTTTATCCACATCAAACACATATTTATGTTTGATATTTTTTACATGTATGAAAACGTTGTCAGAGAAATCAGATCCTGACTTGAAGCCCCTGACTTCCAGTCGCAGCAGTGGTTCTAGATGATTGAACTATCCTATTCTCCTGTCCTTACTATATTTATAAAGACCTCACTTGATGTTTTAAAAATAATTTATCCAAGTACTTTAATTAGAGATTTTTCTCTAGTGATTAAATATACTTTATTTTCTCAATTGGAAGTTATTCATACTTTATTTGTAAAGGCAATGCTACTATCATTTTGTAAAAGTAACATGTTAGACATTAACAACAACAAACTCCCAGGTAGATTTTCTTCTAGCTCCTCTTGAACCCAAATTTCTAAAAATTCATTTCTGAAAGAATAGTTTTATTTGATGGAAATGGGAAGGCAGGAGAAGGAGTAGGTCTGAGGAAGAAGAGAGAATAAAAGAAGAAGTAAATATTGCCAGTAGCTTTCATTTAACTTAAAATTGTAAAAGGTGGTTGGAGAGCTGGTTAAAGAAATGATTTACTGGCTGCTCATTAGCAGGGTCCTGGATCATATTGAGGAAAGTGAAAAAGCTTTTATTAAACAAACGTAAGCCTCTCAAACGGAAATGGGTTCAAAGCTAACTCTGTCCCTATCATGCAAAGTCAGAAGTAGCATCTTGGTTGCTATAGGCAACCTAATTTTAACCAGTAAACTTTGGTTTAAGATGGAATCAACTATTCTTTCACCTGCCCCTGTACTGATGTTTGCACTATATCAAAAATCTCAATACATAGGTATGAACTCAAAAAATAATTATAGACCATGTCTTTAGACATCACCCCTACCTAATACCTATCTATTTAGACTTAATATATAATTATTTTAGTAAAACATGTTTCTAATCCATTTTAAATTTTAAATTATCCCTGATTAGGTAAGAATTTTGTACTTCTAGTTACTATCATAACTCATCTTCACTGCTTTAACTATTAATTCTGTGTGGACCTAATTTCTTGAAAGAGTAGAGATAACCAGTTTTAAAATCACAGGTAATATCTCTTTCATTGATACAATTTTGATGTGAAAACACATTCTCAAAGCCAAATATCTTAATTTCAAATTGTAAAATTGATAATGAACTGAACTTTACTCTCCCAATACCTGGTCGTGAAGAACATTAGTTAGTGCTTGCTTTTATTTAAACAAACCTTTGTCATTTGGCCATGGAGATCTTATAACTGTAAATCAAGAAATTTGTATAGGAGAGTAACAAAGCCAGTCCCCAAAGCAACTATGAATATTATTAACAAGGACTATTGGGGAAAGCAAAGCTAGAGCCAAAGTCACTGGTTTTCATTTAGCAGACAAGAAATGTCATCTTTCAAGTAAAATCCTGACAGGATATATCCATTTGTAACTGTGACAATGAACAGTTTCTATTTCCCTGTTGAAAATTGTGAGGAAGATGAGGATGATTATGATGATTATTTATTTAGGTTATTTCTGTCAGAAGCCTGTTCTTAGGTCCTATGTGGTCTCCACAGTGTGCTATGTTCTTTCCAAAGGGAAAACCAAAATTACTTTATTAAGTGACCCTTGAAAATTTCCCCAAATCCCCATTTGGTTTGGATTTCCCTTAATCTATTCTAGGATGAGAATATAGCAGAGGAAAGCGTATGTTCCTAATAGATATTCAGACCAGATGTTAGTTGTCTAATACATATCCTATTCCTGAATGGCTGAGCAGAGGAGTCTATAAGAGAAGATGGAGAAGTCGTTAACTAGAGACCTTGGCCATTCCACTATTCTTCCCAGTTTACAAAAGTTAAGAGTTCCACATTGCAGTACCTCCGGTCTGTCACTTTGAATTTCTGGACAATGTTAACAGCAAAATTTGTTTCATACACTCATGAAGGGAGAGGGGAGAAGGCACACCTGAGATCCTATCCCAGGCATGTATTAGAAACAGGAGGGCTGAGGACCAGGTATAGTGCATCTCCACATCTCTGTTGTCTGCAGCAGGGAACACATAAAATGTCTTCAAGGAGTTAAATCGTCCCCCCTTATTCTAGACTAAGGCATACCCCAGGAACCACTGTCTTGATTCCTGTGACCTAACCCAGAGCTTGGTACACAATAGGAATACAACATATATTCATTTAACAAATTAATAGGAACAAATTTATTGTGACACTTTTGGAGACCAGGACTCTGAATGGAATTGGACAGTATGAGTTTGAACAACATAAGCATAAAAATGTTGCATTACGTGTACTCCTTTGAATTATTAAAATCGATTGTAGTTTTGTTATTAGAGTGATTATATCTCCTTTGTTTCTTTAAGTGGTAATGAACACTCTTACTGCAGAGAATATAGTTCATTTAAGAGCTATACAACATTACAAAAGAAATTGTTTTTTAAAGCCCATACTAAAGTGCCGTTTACAAAACAAGTCACAAGTAGTTAGTTGTCTATACCAGTAACCATCATAGGGATAAAATAACAAGATTTGATAACCAAGTATTAGATCTGTAGATTAGGAGTGTAAATGATCTTTCTTTTCAGTTGTTGAATACTACAAAAAAATGAGCGTGAAATGAAACATTTTACACATGGGTAATTATGAAGAGAGACACAAATATGGTGCAAAATTGAAAGCCTTCTTTTTCCACATAGAGAAAAGACAACATTGCCCTTTATAGGCCAATTGGAAAGACATTTTAATGAGAAGTATGGTTTGGAAGATAAATACTGTATGTTATTGTTTTAATCCCTAAAATCTGTTTTCACTAATTGATAATCGCTGGCAAGTGAGGACTGTTAGTGATAAATATAGTTATGATGCTTCCCTCTTCATTTGCAATGAAAATCTGTTTTTTTTTTTTTTAATTTTTAATCAAGAGGAGCTAGAAAGAGAATTGAGGTCATGTACTGCCTACAAATGGTGTGTACAATTCTAATGCTGAAAGCACTGGCATTTTCACAAGAGCTTACATGAACTCTTCTTAAATTATGACCTTTTCTCTCACCACAAAGGGTTTAGGGCTTTGTCTTTAAATTCAATAAGATAAAAGAAGAAATCAATAAAAGGATATCATATCATTCCTCTTGGAGGTGATCAGCAGAAACCAACTATGGTTTTATGGAAAGACTCTCTGGGAAGTCAGCATTGACAGGAACCTGGAGGGACCTACTTGGAAAATCCATTAGGCAAGGGAATTCTACACGCCCCAAAAGGTGGAAACACAGCAAACATCCTGGAGTTGAAAACATCCTAGTCAGGATACCTCTGCTGGGATGAAGGACTAAGGGCGCCCAGTTCTTCCCTATATCCTGTAAGAGTTAAAGTCTCTGGAGAGGCTTCAGAGTGGCTGAGTTTCGCTATCCTCCTGCCCTGGATCCAGACTCTCCCTATCAGAGGGTGGGAAGAAAAAGGACCTGGCCCCCTTGGCTTTCTTAGTGGGATGCCAGAAGCTGAAATGACCTTCTCACCAAAACTACACATAATGGATGACAGATAATTTTCTGAGCATTGAGAGTGCCATAAGGAAGAGGATAGGATGCTGGGAACCAAATGCCAAACAGTGTCCAAGTCCAAAATATTTATCATCCAACATGCTACACCTCAATTATCAGAGGAAGAAACCAACATCGATGGCAGTGCCTACACAGCCTCTATGAGCCATGAGACCCAAGAAAGATGAGGATTGGAGAGAAAAGAGAAATTTCATGTATTGATCACTTGCTCTAGAGAAGATATTATGGTAGATGTAATAAACGCATTCACTTATCTGATTCATGACTACACAATTAAATGGGTTATATTGATTTTCCCATTTTAGAGATAAGGAAACAGAAGCACAGGAAGATTAAATAATCACACAAAGATTAAAAGGGAAAACTGAGGGGTGAATTTGGGTGTGCCAGATTTTAAAACCTATACTCCTTCCACACTAATAAAACATGTCTATATGAGAGTCAGGACCCTGCAGGAATTGCTACTTTATACCAAGTCTCACAGACACCAGCTCTGTAACAAGGAAAGTCTGGAGAGGAGAAAGAAGAGCTGAGAGGGGACTTGGCAGGAGTGGAGGAAGATGTCTGTAATTTTATTCTCCAGCTAGTCATGAAGGACTGCTTACTTTATGCTAAGGAGTCTGGGCTCTTTCCAGTAATGGATAGAGGAGTAGGAAAAATTGTAAAAGAGGGAAATATACAATTAGATTTTTCTTTAAACCCCTAGTCTCATGGCCTTGTAATGAAGGAATGAGATGATGGCAAAGCCAGTGGCAGTGATTTCAGAAAGCAATCATAACATCTATTTGAGTATTTATGGCAACAGTGAACATGGAAATGGAGAGTAGATGCAATGAGAAATTTAGATGAGTTTGGGGAGACTTGATGACCAATATAATTTGGCTACATGTGGGAAAGAAAAGAAGATTTTCCAGATTTCTGGCTTAAGTGCCTGGATAGATCATTCCCTTCAATCCATGGTACTCATACTCTAGCGTTCATCAGAATCACCTGGGGGTTTGTCAAAACACAGATTGCAAGGCCCTACCCAAGTTGCTGATACAGTAGGTCTGGAATAGGGCCCTAGAATTTGCATTTATAATAAGTCCCCTGATGCTGCTGATACATCATTTAAAAACCTATGAAGCAAGATTTATTATTAGCTCCATGTTACAGGAGAGAAAATCAACATTTAAGAGGTATTAAGTAATTTGCCTAACATCAAGCAACAGCTTCTCTCCAATGTCTATGCATGTAAACACTATACTTACTGTCTCCCAGCATATGGGAGATAAGAGATGCAAGGAAAATAAATTAGAGTTTGGGTGGGAGAGTAGGGAGGAGACAGGGTAGTAGGAATATTTGAGAAATAATGAGTTTAATTTTAATTACGTTCAGTTTGAGCCACATAGGTGTTTGAAAATGTGAGTATACAGAGAAGGCTAGGTTACAAAGATAGAGTTAAAAGTTATTTCCACGTAAATGGTAAATGAAAATGTAACAGTAGAGAAGATCACCTTGCAAAGAAATTATGAGAAAGTGTCTAACGATGGAAACACAGGGGATATCATTTTTATGGGATGGTCAGAGAAGCTCATGAAAGAAATTGAGGAATAAAAATGAAATCTGGAAGGTAAGATGTTCAGAAATTGGAGGTTGTAAAGTATAAGAACGTTTTAAGATGAAAGAGTCCATTGACAGTGTCAAATACTGCACAGAGGGTTTATGTAGAACTGGTTGACTCCAGTTCTACCTGTCCCTCCTCTAAGAGCAAGATCTCTTGCCACACCTAATTGCGTTACTGTTTCTCTCCCTTATTTTCTGGACTAATAACTGTTAAATCCTCTGACATTCTTATATCCTGATCTAAGGAGAAATAGTCAGGAAAGCATCCCCTTTGGTATGAAAGGTCATTAGAATTACTTACAGAGTTAAAACAACAACAACAACAAAGGTACAGGGTTTTAAAAATAACCTTGTATACTATCACTTATGAAAAGTTTATGTAAGTACTAGACCATTTAGAACAATGACTCTCAAGGCATTGTTCTAGGAGCATCAGCATGTCCTGGGAACTTGCTAGAAATACAATTTTCTCAGTTGTCACCCTAGTCTTACCGAAGGAGAAATAATTCTGGGCCTAGTAATTTGTGTTTTAACTAGCCATCTACAGGATTCTAATGCTCCCTAGTGTTAGAGACCACTGATTTAGAACATTTGGAATGACAATTGGGAGTAAATTCAATTGAGAGAACAAAATCAGACCCTGAAAAGAAGAAATCCCCATCCCTCCAGTAAGTCTAACACTTTATTATGAGATGTGACATTATAGTGAGAGAGGTGGTATAATTGGGAGGGGATTTGAGAATACATTGTAGTATGGAAACAGGAGCTTATTAAATTAGCACATTTTCGTTGAAAACAGACTAAATGCCAAACCCAAGGAAACAGAGCTAAACAAGTTAGCCATTGTATCCACTCATAGAAGTTACACTCGAGATATCACATGCTTTTCCCTGGGAACGTCAGTGAACATCAGACAATTGATCTACAAGAAAGATGGGTCTAACTTCACCAAATTTCCCTGGAAACACAGTCATGGTATTTGGTAAGGGAAAAGTGTTCTATGAAAGCCAAAATTCTTTCCTGTTTATTTGCCCTTCTGACGTTACCAATGTTTTCCAAATGTTCTGTGCGTGCATGTGTGTATTTGTATGTGTGTATATATATACACAAGTATTCATAAGTAGGTACATGTTTACATGTACACACATACACACATATTCACATATACATATAGGTATACATATAGGTTACATATAGGGTACATATTTTCAAACACTTGACTTTTGTATCATCACCTTCCTTAGTTTGAAACTATACCTAAGTATAGTAACTTTAGATGCCGTGAATATCTACCAATCCATCTACTGAGTGTCCAGCTTAATAAATAAAACAATACTAATTTAGGTAAACCCCCCATGTACCCCCTCAGATCTCATTCCTGACCCTTCCCCTTGGTCGCAGCCATTATTTGTTGCTTTTTGGTCCATGGATTTATTAATGATTTATACGTTTGCCTCTATCCTTAAGCAATATGTAGTTTTGTTTTGTATGCTTTTAATCCTAAATAGATGACATCATAATGTATTCTGTAACTTGCTTTTATTCCTCCTCAAAATTACTTGTTGAGAGTGTTTGTGAGAGTCATTATTTGCAAGATGTGTCCAGGTAGATAGGGATAGATACAGATCATTCATTTTTTACTGCTCTGTAGTCCTCTGCACAATATCCAAATTTATTGATCTTTTCTTTTGTTGACATTTAAATTGTTGTCAATGGTTTTCTATTATAAACACTGCTGATTTGTACATAATCGTACATTTCTCCTTTTGTATAGGGGGACGTTTTATATAGGTGTTATTCTAAGAGTGAAATTGTTTGGTTTAGGATATATTCATCTTCAGAAGCTATTGCCAAATTTCTCTCCAAAGTGAATTTTCAATTCCCACAAGCAGAATGTAAGATTCTGTCACTCCTCACTCTTAATCATATCTGGTATTGTTATGTATGTTAATAGGGATGAATATGATAGGTAGGCAAGAGTTTCTTCTTGTGGGATTAATTATGTTTCTTTGATTTTAATGAGATCAATAATATTTCCATACATTTATTGACCATTATAGTTTCCTTTTTGTGAAAAATTTGTATCTTGTGATCATTTTATATTGGCTTGGCCTTTATTTCTTTTATTTCTTCCTTCCTTCTTTTTTTCTCTATTTCTAGGAACATTTCATCAGTCCCTTGTCCTTTACAATGATATATATTATACAATATCTCCCCGTTTGTAGCTCATTTTTCTCACTTTGTTATATTATCTTTAGGAGCACATTTTTTTAAAAAAAATTCATGCATTTAAATGATCAATCTTCTTATTTATGGTTTGAATTTTTTGTGGGTTACTTAAGAAATAGTATCCTGTGGATACAAATATATTATTTCTACATTTCAGAGTTTGCTTTTCACATGTAGGTCTTTAATTCAGCTGGAATTTATTTTTTGCTGTATGGTGTGGTGCAGGAATCCTTTATATATTTTTTCCACATGAATAGTTAATTGTTTCAGAAGCATTTAGTAAATAGTTCATATTTTTCCACTGATCTGCAATGCCATCTTTGCCTTATGTCAAGTTACCATGTGTGGGTGTATGTTTCTGGGTTCTTTATTCTACTTGTCCATATGTGTGCAAATACCATATTCTCTAAGTGACTGTGGTTTTAGAAGACTTGATATCTTATGTTATTACCTTGCTTTTCTTTCAAATAATATTTTGGCAGTTCTTGCTTGCTTTTCCAAATAAAGTTTAGAATCAGAATTTAAAATTGCATTGAATTTATGGATTAATGATAGAATAAACATCTTTATCATTTAGCTTTCATTTTGTTGCTTATTAAAGTATTTTAATAAAATTTTATATCATTTGTTTCCTAAAAGTGATGCTCAGATTTGCTAGATTTGTTTCTAAGATCTTGTAGTTTTAAAAATTTTATTTTAATATTATGCATGTAGTCAAATGGCATTTCCTAACTTTGGCTTTGTTATAAAAGAATGCAATTAATTGTATAAGTAATTTACAAGTGTCTTTTGCTGAATTATCTCATTAATTTTAATAATGTGTTCATAGAGTTCATTGGATTTTATCTAGCAATTTTAAGTTCTAAAATCAATGCAAAAAAAAATAGAATTGAATCCCAAGTCCAATGGAAATTTGTAAATTCCTTCATCTGCCATTTCATGTATTTATTATTATTATTATTATTATTTTGGAAAAGATGGAGTTTTAAATTTACAAAGCTGACTTATCAACCAAGAATTCATCTTAATTCATTCAAGTTTTGATAAATGTTCTGTCAAATGCTTTACTGGAATTGTAATATATATCATGTCTTTCTTCTTCTTTTGTCTTCGTCGTATCAAGAAAAATTCAGTTCTCAAACTTTAGTGACACAATTGTTTCTACAGAACTTACTGTTATTCTTTACTTTGCAGATTATTAAAGCATTTATTATTACTATTATTATTATTATTTTGCTATTAAGGCAATATAGTCTCAATGAGGGAAGAGGACATAGTGTAAGAGGCTCGGCGAGAATGGTACAGTTTTTAAAATACTGTTGTAAGGTATGGAAAAACAGCTGACTAGACACCTTGGTACTGAGGTCTCCAAATGTTGACTTGGAGGTATTTTCCACCTGCCATTGGTATGTCAGTGCAAAATATTCACACTTCTCCTATTGTGTTAGTTCCACTGTATTATTATTTTGTTACCACTAGACTGGGAGATCTTCAAGGTCAGGGTCATAATTTTTAAAGTTTTGATTCCATAAATCTAATAAAACATCTCACATATAGCCCGGCCTCACAAAGTATTTGATGAACTCATCACCCCTCCTACACTCACACAGAGAAGTCTGTGATGCTCTTTGAGTAGGCCATCTTTACCTCCAAGTCAGTCCATATGAGGTTTTGTAGTCATTATCTGTTTTCAGGCATTAGTCAGGGTCAGCTTCAAAGTAAATAGAGTTTGAATTCTAATTGTCCATGTATATTTAGTTCCTCAAGACTTTTTCACAGAGCCCGTTTCACAATAGCTTTTAGATTTAAAAAACAAGACTCTTGGTCAGGGACGGTGGCTCACGCCTGTAATCCCAGCATTTTGGGAGACCGAGGCGGGTGGATCACAAGGTCAGGAGATTGAGACCATCCTGGCTAACACGGTGAAACCCCGTCTCTACTAAAAATACAAAAAATTAGCCGGGCGTAGTCGTGGGCGCCTGTAGTCCCAGCTACTTGGGAGGCTGAGGCAGGAGAATGGCGTGAACCCGGAAGGCGGAGCTTGCAGTGAGCCCAGATCACGCCACTGCACTCCAGCCTGGGTGACACAGCGAGATTCCGTTCTCAAAATATCAAAAACAAAACAAAACAAAAAACAAAAAAACCAAGATTCTTGATGTTTTAGTAGGAAGCCTCTCCCGAGCTACCTGAGTTGCTGAAAGACAGCCCATCTGAACTCCACATGCTTCTGTGTAAGATTGCATCAGATTTTCTTGATCAGTTTGTGTATGAAATTTTAATTCCAGATTTGGACCCTAAAGGTCATCCATCTGCATGCTTTAAAATGCAGTGGCTGAGGATTATTTAATTTAATTCTTCAGAATTTTTATGTTTTTCAAAATGTTGACTCACTTTATTTTCCTCTAAGCTTCCATTTTACCTATAAAATAGGGGTAATACAATGTTCCATCTTTTTGGTCTATATGAAGAACAAACTAAATGTTATATACTAACAATGTTAGGTTTTACCTGAGTCCTTTGTCCCAGAAAACAACCAAGGGTTTAAAAAATATCTCACCAACCACTCCTTTGGGTCCCAGGAAATGGCTAATCTTTTTTTTTTTTTTTTTTTTTGAGACGGAGTCTCGCTCAGTCGCCCAGGCTGGAGTGCGGTGGCGCCATCTCGGCTCACTGCAAGCTCCGCCCTTCCGGGTTCACGCCATTCTCCTACCTCAGCCTCCGGAGTAGCTGGGACTACAGGCGCTGCCACCACGCCCGGCTGATTTTTTGTATTTTTAGTAGAAACGGGGTTTCACCGTGTTAGCCAGGATGGTCTTGATCTCCTGACCTCGTGATCCACCCACCTCGGCCTCCCAAAATGCTGGGATTACAGGCATGAGCCACGGCGCCCAGCCGGAAATGACTAATCTTAAAGGAGTGTGGTGCTCTTGCATGTTGAGGTAAGCTCCACTTCCACCATTCTTCAATGATTTGGCTAAGATCCCTTACTATCGTATCTCAAGACATCCATGACTCAGGGATGAGTCCCTTGTCTATCCACCTCCACAAAACCCCAAGTCCCCTTCTTTTTCTTTGATATGTTTCTCATTAATAAATGCTCTCTCTGTTGCAATAGCCTAAATAAAATAATCTCCTGTATTGTTTAGTGCATTTTGTCTTTGACAGTATAGATAATCTAGCGTGGTGCTTATACATAGTACATTTTCAATAAAGGTTTGTTCTTTTCTGCTTTCCCTATTAGCCTGCCCTATCCTCCAAAATTCTTTTAATTCACACCCTGAAGACAGCTACAACTTTTTGGAGACCTGTTATTTGCTGACTGTCAGCATCTATCTCTTCTATTGTGCCTCTGAAATATTTGTGCCTTGCATGTTTTCTTCTGTTGGACATGAATAGCTATGTTGTCTGACCATGTGAGAAATTCCACCTCATGGTTTCATTTAGCAGACTTTACTAAGAAAGGACTGTGTTTTCTTTATACAGTTAAATATATATATATAGAGAGATGTATGTATGTATATATACATATTTTTTCCACATGCAGGAAAATTTCATAGATCAAGTATTTTCTACTCAATGAAATTTCAGTGAACACACCCCTATAACCATCATTCTGATTAAGAAACAAAATATAACTAGGACCCAACTAGACTTGTAGCCCTTCCAAGTCAACACTTTCTCCACTCCTCCCCAAGGGCAACTACTATCGTGACTTCTAATACTATAGATTATTTTTGGCTTTTTAATCATTACATAAATGAATTCATGCAGTGTATATTATATATTCATTCAGTTTTCTCCAGTATGAATACATCCTAATTTATCACTATTAATTGATATTTCATTTTTTCTAGTATTTGGCTTTTATGAACTCTCTATATATACACACACACATATTTATGTACATATACATATATAGATAAATATACATATATACATATACATATATACATATATATCCCTTTTTGCTGCATGAATGTGTACATTTCTGTAGGTATGTATTTAAGAGTACAGTTGTTGCATCAAGGACTAGCTCTAGTATTTATTAAAGGGTTTTTCAGATTTGCTTACTTCAATCAGTAGTGTATGAGATTTCTAGTATTTCCACATTCTTAACACTGATTTGTTCTCCATCCCTATAGTTTTATCTTTTGGGAATGTTATTTAAATGGAATTATACAGTATATACCTTCTTGAGACTGGTTCTTCTTACTCTGGATAATGTTTTTGAGAGCAATCCAAGTTGTTGGGTATATCAATAGTCTATTCCTTTGTATTGCTAAATGTATTCATTGTCTGGATACACTTTAGTTTTTGTTTCACTCAACCATTGAACTACATTTGGATTATTTCCAGTTTTTGGTGATTATGAATAGAGCCATATAAACATTTGTGAACAAATTTTTGTGTGACTGTAAGTTGGGGAATAACTAAAAGTACAATTGTGGTTCATATAGATAAAAATATGTTTCATGTTAGAAAAAAACAAAGTGTTTTTCAGAGTAGCTGTCCCATTTTGGATTCCTGCCAGCAGTGCATGAGAATTTCACCTGCTCCACATGCTTGGAAGCGTTTGGTATAAGTAGATTTTTTATTTTAGCCATTTTAATAGATGTATAGTAGTATCTCATAATAGTTTTAATTGCTAATGACTTTAACTTTTAAAAATTTATTTGTCATTCATGGATCTTTTTTGGTAAACTTTCTCTTTTGCTGATTTTTAATTGGGTTGTTCCTTATTGTTGAGTTGGAGAGTTTTTAAAATATTTTGGTTGCAAGGGTTTTATTGGATATGTACTTTGCAAATATTTCCTCTCAATCGGTAGCTTCTCTTTTCATTCTCCTGTTATTATTTTCAGCAAAGCATTTTTGAAAATTATGATAAATTTCAATTTACCAATTTGTTTTAAAGTATTATGGTTTTGGTATTGTATCTAAGAACACTTTTCCTAATCCGAAGTATTTTCTTCTATATTTTCTTCTAAAATTTTAGTTTTGTATTTTACCTTTAGCTCTTGGTCTCCTTTGTGCTAATTAGCATAGGTGTGAAGTTTAAGTCAAAGGTTTGTATTTTTATATAAATGTCCAATTTTTACAGTAACATTTGTTAAAAAGCTATCCTTTCGCCATTAAATTAACTATGTACGTTTATTAAAAATCAACGTGCACATTTTGAATTTGTCGAAGTTTTTTTCTGTCAAATAATAATATTATGTATTTTTTGTTAGACTATTAATATGTTGGATTGCATTGGTTAATTTTAAATATTTATATATTTAATTATTTATTTTTATTGATACATATTAGAGGTACATATGTCCAGGGCACATGAGATAATTTGATACATTCATAAAATCAAATAAGAGTAATTGGGATATTCGTCACCTTAAACATTTATATTTTTTTTACACTAGGAACATTCAAATTATTCTTGTTTGTCTATTTGGAAATGTATGATCAATTAATGTTAACTATACCCACCCAACTATTCTATCAAGTATCAGGTCTTATTTCTTCTATCTAAGTTTATATATGTGCCCCCTAATCAACCTCTCCTCATCCCTCCTTGCCATCATCTTTCCTGGCTTCTAGTAACCACCAATCTACCATTCTTGCATTCATCATCCTTGCATTTGCTTCTTATGTGATATTTGTTTATGCATGTGTACATACACACACACATATATGCCAGGTTTTATTTGCTAATACTTCAAAGAAAATTTTTGTATCTAAGATTATGAAGAATTTTGAATCTACATAATTTTTGAAGGCATTTTAACTAAAGATTCTACTTCTTTATAGGAATAGGACTATTTGGTAGGTAGTTTGTGGTTTTCAAGAAATTGAGTCATTTAATCTAAGTTGTTGAATTTACCTCCATAGAGTCTTTCATAAAAATTATTTTTTATCCTTATAATATCTGTAGTGTATGTAGTAATATTTCTGATATTTATAATTTGTGTCTTCTCTGCTTTTTGTCAGTTTTACTAGCAATTTATTAATTTTATTGATTTATGCAAAGAATCAGCTTTTGGTTTTTTGATTTTTCTCTATTGTTTCTCTATTTTAATTTGTCAATTTTTGTTTTTATCTGTATTATTTCCTGGCTTATGTTTGCTTTGGGTTTATATTTGCTACTTTTTTTCAGTTTATTAAGGTTGGGAATTTAGATTTGAGATTTTCTTCTCAAATTACATGCTATAAATGTAATGCCACAGATAAACATTTAATGCTATAAATTTCCTTCTATACACTGTTTTAATTCCATATACAGCATTCCATATGTTGTAAATTTTCATTCTTATTCAGTTCAAAATATTTTTAGATGAGATCGGGCACATTCAGGGTGGTATGACCATAGATGCCAGTTCAAAATATTCTCAAATTGTCCTTGAGATTTCCTCTTGAACCCACTGCTTATTTTAAAGTGTATTGTTTAAGTATGTAGGGCTTCCCCTGTTATCGTCTTGCAATGGTCAATAGTATAAATCCATTGTAGTATAATGCAAATAATGTTTTGCCTTATTTTAATATTTTAAACTTGTTTGATTTTGTATTCTGCAGTTGTTGGATGCAGTATCCTTCAAATTATTTTTCTGTACTGTACTCCTTTTCCTTTCCTTCTGAGTCTGCTTTGATACAAATTTTAGATCTTTTGATGTTGTCCCACCAGTTTCCAGAGGAAAAAACAACCTTTTTTTCTCTGTCGGTCACATTCATCTACTTCACGTTCACTGGCTCTCTCCATCATCTCCATTCTGCTTTTAGGCTCATTCAGGGAGGTTTTGTTTTATTATAATTGTGGTTATTATGTTGTTCAGTTCTAAAAGTTCTGTATGGTTCTTCTTCATAACTTCTCTTACTTGCTAAGACCATCTATATTTTCATTCATTTCAAGAGTGTTAGCCCTTCTTGGAACACTTTAATAATCGTTGCTTTAAAGTCTTTATTTGATATTTACAATGTTTTGTTGTCTCTGCATTGACAACTGTTGATCCTCTCTTCATTTGAGTTGAGCGTCTCCTGGTTCTTTGTTTGTTGTGTAATTTTGGAACGTATTCAAGATATTTTCAATATCTAGTTATGGGAACCTGGATCTTTCTAAAGTCCTATGGGAACTGTTGATATTTTTCCTTTAGCAGGCAATCAACTCAATTGTGTTTAGGCCACAAATTTTAACTAGCCTATTATTTAAATTACAAAATGTCAGTTTAGTTTTCAAAGATTTTGCAGTGCTGTTTGGTGTGTGTTAACCAATGGATAGTCTGGAACCTAAGAGACGATATATCCCACAGTTTTCTCAAAGCTTTTTATATGTTGTTTAGGGTTGGATCTGTGAATGGGCAGCTTAGGAGTCAGCCCAGGAGTTCATGAGCAACATTAAGCCGTCATTTTTTCTAAACTCCTCACTGTAATTTCGCTGTACTTTCTAGTTTCCCGAGGGTCTCTATTTCTGTTGTCCATCAGGAAGGCTTGGACAATAGCTATTCCACTCTGCCTTGACTGTATCTGTGTCTAGAACTAAGTGGTGGAAAGGGAGGAGGAGAAAAAAAGCAAAGCAACAGGCATTCTCTCCATCCTCCTTGGGTCACACCTTCTCTGATCAGAGAGTTTCAGGTGCCTGGGGGCCCTCTCTGCTGCCATTGTCACTACACCATCACAGCTATACAAGAGAGCAAAATAGAGAAAACAAAACAACAACGACAACAACAAACTCTCAGGGGATTTATTTATACTCCAAGGTTTAGGATTCTTCTCTTCTGCACCTCAAGCTAAAACTAGAACAAATGTCCTGGTGTTCCGTCTGGCGCTGACTTCTAAGTTGAAGGATGCCTCAAGTCCAGAGCTGAGGATATCAGGGGGAAAAAAATAAAAATTTACTTTTGGGTTTCAGGTACATGAAATTCTGATCTCTCCTTTTTATCTAGCTACTTTTAAGATTTTCTCTTTGTCTTTGGTTTTTAGTAGTTTTATTCTAATTGTTGTAGATACAGTTTTTATTATATGCAAACTGGCTGGGGTTTATTACATTTATTAAATTTCTTTCTTTATACCTTTTATCTCGGCTGTTATCTCTTCAAATAGTGTTACTTCCTTCTCTTCCTATTCTCCTTCTAGTATTCTAATCACACATATGTCATACCTTAGTGGGTTTTTTTAAATGTCATCGATGTCTCTTACATTCTTTCCAGAAATAAGCATGTTTTTCCCCCTATGCTTCACTCTCAGTACATTTTACTGACCTCTCTTCTTGTGCATTCATCTTTCCTTTAGCTTATCTGCCCTATTATTAAAAGCATCTACGAGGTTTTTAAATTTAGCTATTTAATGGTTTGAGCAGAGTATATTCATTTGATTCCTTTTTATAATAAAAATTATCCGATAAAATTTTTATCTTACTATTTTTTAATACTGTAATTATGGTTTTTTTAACATTTCCATCTAGTAACTCCAATATCTAGACTTCTAGTGGATTGTTTTTATTGTTCATTTTTATTGTAATTTCTGGTCATTTCATCTTGTCTCTTAGTGCATTTTAATTTTTACTTGACTACAGGATATTTTGTACAAAAAATCATAGAGATTATTTAAGGATCTGGGCAATGTGATCTATCTCCAGAGAGGATTTACTTTTGCTTCTGTCAGACATATCACTTTAATGCAATCTGACATTATGCTCAGCTTTGAATCCCAGTTTTGGTCTTTGCAAAACTTTCATTTGTTTTCTCTCACAAGTAGGGTGTAGCCCTTTGGGGATATACCTAAAATTGCTGAAAGCTCTGTTGACCTTTTCGGCCTATTTGCCAGTACCTGCTAATTAGCAAACACCAGCAATGTAAAGCACAGCTGAATGTTAAGATCACGTCTCTGTTCTTTCCTTCTCTCTGCCATCTTGCCTACTCAAGTCTTTGATGCCTTATAACCTCTCTTATGAAGAGATAGTCTGTGAGTATTCAGTGGAAGTGTTCTTCTGACAGTCTGATTCATCTTGAAGCAAAAGTCCCAGTTTCATTTTATATTTTTATGTTTTTCTGGAAAGAATAAAATTATAATGCTAAATTCAATGGAATATGTTTTATAAATCTCAAATGTTGCATACAAACAAAATATTCTTAAAGCATTATAATATTTTCTGTTTAAAAACCACACTGTTTTTCAGCAAATAATTGTGTTTTATCAGGCTTATAAGAGAAACTTACTTAAAAGGCTATGACAATATTTTCCTCAATAATTGGGATCAATTTTATGTTGAAAAATTCTAAATTTTTATCACTATTATTTACAATAAAATAGATAATTTTCCTGAGAATTTGCTACATATCAGCAACTATGCAAGCTACATGATCAGTATTTAGTAAAATTAACTAAAATAAAAAAGGTTTCTACTGAAATTATAACAGTGGTCAGTCAATGGAATTCTGTTCCTAAATCAATGTATTTTATGCCTTCTTTACTATTTCAGAAGTATAATGGATATGAAAAGAGACAACTTTCCTCAGTATTTCCTGATTGGTATATCCAGCTAAGAGGCCAAAAACACATTTTCTCCAGCAATTCAATCTGTACATTGTTGTATTCAATAGCCTAACTCAGCTGCTTTACATGTGGTGAAGAGTACTTGACCCTGCCCTGTCTATTCACTGCCTTACATGCTCTGAACCTTCTTAGTTAGAAATCCAGAGAGCATTTGTGTTTGGTTCAATTGCGTACAAATTGGCATAGTCCCCTAGCATCTTGGACAAAAGTTCTAAGCTAAGAGATACACGCTTGAAACCAACTCACTACCTGCGCAGCTCTTCTGCTTTGGAAGAGTCTGCATTGTTGGCAATGCAAGAGAAGGAATATGTAAAGGAATATATTAATCAGATTCCGATTCAGAGACCATGATGTCCTAGACACATAGATCCACTGGGAAGTGCTTTAATTATTATATAAATTATGGTCTTCATGGTGAGTGAGAGAACTGCCCATCACTGTCACTTCTGTACTGTCCTTTCCGTCTGCTTAATCTTTTATTACACACACACACACACACACACGCACACACACAAGACTGGTGTCAACCCTTCGAGCTATGATAAAAGAGAGAAGACTAATGCTTACATACTTTTTGTTTTTACAAGTTTATCTCCCCTTCCTTAGGACAGGAAGCTATAAACTAACCCCATCCCCACCTTCTGGCACTTAAATAAATACAATAAAAATAAAATTATCTCCAACTGAAATCACACTGTTTCACGTGCTTCGGATAAAAATCAAGGTATTTACAATTGCCACTCAAAAAGAAATGTCCTTGGCTTCCAGAAACTCAGCCCATGAATCCTCTGGAAACATGTTAGCATTAAAAAGTAAGTCTGGAAAGCATCTAAATGGCCAATCTGATTTTTTCTTTTTTCCCTAAGCTCTTTGGGGGATTTTTGTCAATTATGTAATCTAATTAAAGTATACTCAATTTCAACAGTCATTACAGCTACTTCAAATATTTTCCAATATTTTATAGAGGAACTTTCTAAAAGTTTTTTTGAATAGTGAATAAAACATTCTGGATGGCAGCAAGACTAAATTATTCTGGACAAGAACTATTAGTATATTAAAAATAAGCATTAGACTTTGGGGAGAAAAATGTACAGGGTGTAACATTTTTCATGTGGCTACAATGAAGTAAGGGATTTGAAGGCAAAAACAAATCTGGCAAATTATAAGTTAGGGTAGTAATTCAAGGAAGTCATAAAATAGAAGACTTTTATTGCACCATGGAGGCAGTTTGGTGCTCTTAGTGGATTAAAAAGCATGTGGGACTGTGAGGCTGGAAAAGATGGAAGCTTAAAAGAGTTGGTGGGTTAAATATTAACAAAGAAAAGATGTTTACTGACAGTTTCTGCAAACATGCTCTAATAAATAAGATCCTCCAAGCATTCAAAAATAGAACTGTGCAAAGCCACAAAAATCTATGCTATTGATCTTCCCACCAAACTTGGTCTTCCTCAGCAATGCATGACTTCACTGTCATCAGAATTTGTGTTAGTCCTTCTGGAGAATGTTACCAGCATAGTCAAAACCTAGTAAAAATGAAAAAAAAAGGTGACAATTTTGCACTTGTCTTTAAAAACTAGCTACAGTGCACTGAAAGCAGTAAAGTGTGGTGGAAATGTGCGAATGTGAGCTTCAAACAGACCTGAGCTTAAATTGTCGAGTCGCACAAGTTAGCCTCTCTGAGCCTCAGATTCCTTATCTGTAGAACTGAGGTCATCATACACAATTCTCAGGGTTGCTTTTTAGTGTAAAAGTTGCTTTTTTAAAGTTTAATGTGCATATTAAACACCTGTAGAATCCTGCTGAAATGCAAATCCAATTCTGTAAATCTGGAGTAGGATCCTGAGTGTTTAGCAAGCTCCCAGGTGATGCCTGTGCTGCTAATCCCTGGGGCACATTTTGATAGAGAAGCTTCAAATTCTCAAAGCATTTAGTGTACACTTAACTAACCTGCCATTTAATTTTAATAATAACATTTTGCTTTTGTTCACAGTAACTTTTCTATATTTCTACATCGGTCTTTTTAGGCTTACAAAATAGCCCTTGGAAAAAAGAAACGAGGTATTTCCATCCTAAGAGGAAGCACAGACACATTACAATGAGTGGATATGTCCATGGTCTTGAATAGAGAGGAGGCATGGCCCTGTGAGAGTCATTCACTGAGTCTTCAATACACCCCGTGTTGAAGACTAAAAGTTTTAAATGTATTTACCTTTTCAGCTAATTGCATAGCTTTTAATGCAATGAAAGGAAGGAAACCAAAAGCCTTGACCATCAACGCATTATTAAAAAATACATAGAGATATATATATGTAATAAGCTCATTTAATATGTCTGAAAAGTATGATATTAAAATAGCCACATTTGTAGACATCAGGAAGAGCTTAGTGAAAAAATATTTCAAGTCCTGCCCACCACATGTAAATAAACTCTTTAGAAGACTTCACTCGAGAGCCTTGGCAAAGCTTAAAACAAACTAACAGTAAGTGATGCTGAGGGTTAACAAGAAAAATCACCTAGAATAGGCTTTTAAGAAAAGACAAGCTGCTCTAATAACAACTAGACAATTATCTGAGCTGTAGCAGGCTTCAAATGTTTGTATCTCCTACTGTAATGGTTTTTCCAAAGAGAAAAGACTCAGGTACTGATTTTACAACCATAATCTAGCATCTTTTCATGAATTATTTTCATCTTATTAGTTTCATTAACACATTTGAGTACTAAGATTAAGCAGATGTTACATAAAATGTCCTTTGTACTTTTTCATTTTATCTTTTAATGTAATTTTTAGAACTAGGTAAGGGTAATTAAAGGAAAGAAGTAAAAATTAACTCTATTTGGATGTATTATACTCAAATGAAATGTGCTGAATGAACACACTGTATCTAGTTTCCTTTAAGAAGCTGTACACATTCTTTGTTGTAAAAGAAAGAAGAGCTAAATATCTAGGTATGAGACAAAGCTTAGAGATGGGTGTTAATGACTGTGAGTTGACTCTGCACACAGCACTGCATTTTATTGTGTTTGTTTTGTTTTGTGCTTTGCTAAAACCAAACAGGATGTATACCTCTAAGGGTTCCTTCTCATTGTAAGATTGAAAATCATAGCATTTTTTTTCTGTCAAAAAATATAACTGTTCTTATAGGGGAAAATATGTTTCTAAAAGCATTATTTAAATTTTTTTTCACATGGCAAGACCCATATCATTGCATTTCTTCTCAAAAGGTTAGTGAAGCAAAGAAGGAAAACAAACTGTTTATAGATACCAGAAATTTAACCATACCTGGGAAGGAAACAATGATATTACCATAGTCATAGTATTGTGGTAAACCTGAAGAATCTGTAGGTCACATGGGCAGAAATAAACTACCATCTGCTTCTACCAGCAGGTGGATGAGAAAACATACCGCCTTTCTCACTAATTACCTACAACACCATCTAACTCTAAATATTTTGCATGTAGAGATTTCCGTTCTATGTTTATAAATACACATATAGGACAAAGAAACACTTATTTTAAAGATCTTAATATCTTGTTTGTTAAGCAATTAGTATTTAGGAGAGGGGCTATGTTGACAGCTCTGCAAACAGAAGTTTCCGATTCATCTGCTAAAGAGGTACTCGCATACCTTGGCAGGCTTCCTCACTCTGCTTTGTTGAATGGTTTACCCATATTCTACATATAACCACGGTGTCTTTCCCAAACCACCTTGGATATCTAGCTCAACAATTAATCTGTTAAATATTAGAGTAGAGTAGAGTAGTCTGTTCATTCCTTGAATCAAGAAATGTCAATTTAATGTCAAAATATTTTATTTTATTTTATTTTCTCATAGAGGCACCTGGGCTATTTAATCACATCAACAAATAATTATAAATGAAGCAAAAAATCCAATTATGAATTCCAGGAAAGTAAAATATGCTGTAACCATTATCCATGAAGTCGCTTTCATACTTCTTTAGCATAACCATTTGAGCATGTCACATGTTTGTGTGACAGCAAATTTTATCTACACACTAAAGTCTATCTTCTCTTCTTCCTGGAAAGAGCTGGGTTACATTTTGCAGACTTCCTTGCAGTGAGGCTTGGCTGTGTGACTGAATTCCAACAAACAGGATGTGAGCGGACTTGAAGGGTATCACTTTCAGGTTTCATCCACTAGATACTTCTATGCATGTTCTTCCATGCTTGGCTCCTTTTCTGGCTGACCAGGATGAGGGTAACCAGGGTGAACATAAAATATAGGTGTGGAAGGAACCAACACCATGGCTACTGAAAATCCTAGACTTTTTACTCCTTCAGAGTTTTCATGTTAACAAGGAAAAAAATCTACTGTTTTTGAGACATTATGCATTTGAGAATCCATTGTTATAGCAGTTGACAATATCCTATATCATTAGACAGCACTCCCGAAAAGTTTGAAAATCGATTTATTGTATTTTTGAATAGCCTAATGCTTAATCAATCCAAGGTACTCTTCATTCTATTTTCAACACATCAGGGATCTCTATTAAAGTTTTCCTTAAAAGTTCATATTAATTATTTATATTTGTTCATTCCTAGGACAGGAGAATACTATTGCCACACACACAAAAAAAGATTTTTAGAGATAAGTTTGTTGATTGTGAAAGCAAAAAAAAAAAAAAATCAAAAACAAAAAAATACCCTAAAGTTTAGTATGTAGAAACAGAGGAAACCGAATTAGCAAATAAAAATAGAGGATTCCCAGTAAAATTTGAATTTTAGATGAATAACTACATTCTTCTAGGTATAAATATGTCCACCATGATATAAGAGGCAAAGCAGGACATGCTTATACTAAAATTTTTTCATAATGTCTGAAATTCAAATTTAACTATATGTTCAGTATTTTATCTGGAATCTCTAATCAGAATGGACACAGTCAAAACACAAATTACTGAAAAAGTCAGGTTGAATTGGAAAACACTGGAAAAAAATTAAAAAGAAGAGCAGTTTAAGCATGAACTTAAATGATGAGGATAGAAGTAATATTACTAACAAATAATAAAGCACTCAGAAGAAAATAATAGAAAAAAGACTAAAAAGTTGAATAAATCATGATGGAAAAATCACATCATAAAACAGAAAGGAAGGACTTGAGAAGACAAGGGATGACAGATTAGTCGTATGATAGTAAAATTGAAGAACACCAAAGACAAAGAACTTCTAAGAGCTAAGATCCAAATCTAAGAATAAATTCTAAGAAAAATTTTACGAACAATTCTAAGAGATCCTAGAATGGAAGGAGAAAAGGGTAGATCATACACAAATGCAAAAGAATCAGTTTTCCAGTAGACAATTTGGATGAGAGGATAACTCAACAGAATCTTCCAGATTAATACAAAGCCACCGACTTCAGCAGTAGAGTAGTGTACCAGCTGGCTTGGCAGGCATTCATTTATTAGCAAGATAGCCTTCATTCTAGAAGTCATTAATTTATTCCACAAATAGTAAGGTTTTACAAAACGTTTTATGCTCGGCATTGATCTCTCTAAACACTGAAAGTTTAGATGCAAGAACTTTGCTTAAATCTCAGTGTACTAAATGTATTACATCCTTCTAAACCAGCATGTCCTGCAATATGATATAGAACACTGATGTTCAACAACTGCTAAATAAGTTTGTTAAAAACAAAAAAAGGACAAAAGGATGCTTATGTTAGGAAGTGACTCATCTTCTTAGAGATTAACATTGCATGTTGCATATAAAATACTAAAAAATCAAAAAAGAAATCCAACTTTGTTTAACTCAGCACTTCTTATTAAACACACTTGACCACAGAAAACTTTTTTTTTTTTTTTTTTTTTTTTCAGGAATACCAAGTAACATTTCCAGAGACCCCAGTGGCCTGGGGAACTCAGTTTAGGAAAATTAGTGTTTTCATTTAAAAAATAATTAACATAACATAATAACATTCAATAGTAAAAACAGTTACACATTGAATGGAATACATAAACTGTATCAGCTATGATATTTAGCCATATAAATAAAGAAAATACCATCTCACTTCTTTATGTCATTTGTTTAAGCATTTTTCTTATTTCATATTTATTAAATGTGCTTTTGCAAAAACAGTCACAAGAAAAAAACACACTGAAGCAACTAAAGTTGGTTCTGAAATTTATACCCGACAGTACTTAACTGTAGAAGTATTAAAATTACTATGGTACACATGGGGACTCACAGGCCCAGGATTTACTATCACTGAAATCGCCCCTGAGTAGCTGAGTACATTACAAAACACAACACTATAAAGGAGACTGCAATATGGGAACAATGTGCTAGGAAAGCATTTCAGTAAATAAAAACTCACAGACTTTATGGCTGTTGGTAATACTTGTCACTTAATACAGTTTATAAAAATTTCCTTATTAAATTTTGTAGAGCAAAATAACACATCTTCCAATTTCTAACAGTGATGTTGACATAGGTTTCAAAAGGCTGCAGCTGCAGTCTTCCCAGACCTTTCTCCACGACGTTATTACAATACGTGTTGTTCTGAAATTTTCAATTCAGCTATAAACAATCTACTTTATCAACAACATGCTTTTGCACTTTTTGAAATGGTGCTTTGAGGCAGATAAATGAAAATAAGGATGGCAGAGTGCCAATAAAAATTCTGCAGACTGTGTCTTCAGTGCAGTAAAGGCTAAGGCAGCACAAGATTTTATGTATGTATTTGTTTACTGTTGATTCCAGAATTCATTTCTATCCTTACAATAGCTGCGTTATTTTTGCTGATGGTTTGTTCTAATCCCAACTGACACTTTTAGATAATAATGGCTCACACACTTTTAATCAATACTAAAAGAAGTGGATTTTTTGTTTTTTGTTTTGGAAATCTGGCATTTTTTCATTGCTATACTTGTCTATGGGGTAAATGGAGGTTAGGAGTTTTTAGGACATATTAAAAGTGCCATTTACTGCCCGAAACTCAGCTATTTTGAGTGTATAAGACCTGGATTCCAAACTGAGATCTCTTTACTCTAAAGCATTTTTATGTAAAAGATAGTTACACACTTTTAGGATTCTTCACAAAGTTTGCTTTAAAATGATCTGTTATGTGAAATAACAATGAAAAATAAAAGTTATTATATGTTATGAAAGAAAAGAGGCTGTGAAACTGCATTTCTCCACTTCATATTGGTTTATTATGAGAATTTCAAATTCCAGTTTTAATTCTCTGTAAGTGAATTTTAATTTTATCCACACTAATTAAAGACTTGCTGTTTGATATTAGTTTGGAAATGCCCAATTACAAAATACGTTTTAACATCATGGGCTTTCAGTTCTAAAAGGATGTCCTTAGGGATCCCTTCTTAGTAATTAGTAATTTTATGGAGTTTGTAGTCAAATCACATATGTCCATGATCCAAAGTCTTCCACAAACCTAGCAAAATTTTATTCATTTTTAAAATTATAATGAAATGATTTGTATAAGCTTAGAAAATTTAAATAAAGTTAGATTTTAGAGTTCTAACATTGAAAAGTAGATTTTAAAGGGGCTCAGTATGAATGCTTGCATACAATAAGCAATAAATATCAGTGAACTCTACTTTATCTGTGTTTGTCTTCATATTACCTGAAATCTGAAGAATGTTCATGCCAAAATACTGTACAAATTTAACAGTCTAAAATTTACTGGTCTTTTATTTTTGGTTAAAAACACAATTCCAAAATTATTTGATATTTCACGGCACAGTTATATTTACTTGAAATTAAATATGAAAAGTAAGCCTTTAACATATTTTCCTGTCTCTATCAACAAGAAATAAATGCTCTTATCACCATGAGGAATTTCTGGAAATTCATATTTTCTTGAGTGTTGATTTAGTGGCTGTGATAGTTTTATTGTAGCCTCTTTTAATACATATTTTAAATTATAAATTTAGAAATTATTATAAAGTATATAAATCCAATAATTTTGTATTAATAAGGTTGCTACCTCAGCACAATTTCCATGAGGACTCACAAATTGTGAGTGGAATTATAAAACATTCCTAGGTAAAAATGAATACTCTTGGGGAATAATTCTAAACCATGTATTTATGGAATTTCAAAAATAAAGTAAATTTGGACACATTGCTGTGACATCTATGTTCCCATCATACTTGACAAGTCAAAATTGGATTAGAACCATTCTACTTTGTACTTGAAAACAAAGAGAAAATAAGAATTCTTAAAAAGCACAAAATAGAGAACAGAATTAAAGTTCATTTCCACCCACATATACACAACAAAAAGATTAAATAAGGGAAATATAAATGGTTCTTTTAACGGATAAAAAATGAAAAAGTTATCTCTGGGCTGTTCCATAGCCAGTCTCAGTTACCTCTAACTCTTTAAATTCACTCCATTTCTGTTCTTACTACTTCCTACTCTAATCACCCCTGAGGCATTCACCAGGAACTTTTGCACATATTTTGTGTTTTTCCCACCTCCCTGTCTTCTGCAATCACCACAGTTGCCTGTCCACCCAAGTCCAAGGATTCTGTAGAATTTTAACATGTATAGATGATAGGAATGGTCTCATAGGATGAGAGTGTGATATTTGCTATGAACTTTTGGTACCAATCTTCCTGTGTAATAGAATCTACTCACACACCACTCCCACAATTTCCTGAACATGCTCTGTTTCATGTTTCTGCCCCTCTGCATACACACTCTACTCAGGTTGTCTTAAATGACCTACCCTCAGACTTCATCTGGGTAAAACTTTGCTCTTTCAAGGCCCAGATACATGTTGTTGTTTTCAGTAAAGCCTTTCCCAGCTCTAGGAAACCAAACAACCGTATTCCATGAAGTTCTGTAATTACCGGTCTACATATAGATCACTCCTCACTCAATTCTGAATGATTTGAGGACAGGAACTAAGCCTTATTAAACTTTCAGCTGTACAGTGTTCCAAATATTGTTGACTGAGTAAAAGAACCAAAAGGAGGATTCAATTATGATTTAGCAATAATCTTTTGAACACTCACATGACACAGATGTTTTGCTAGGACTGTAGGAGACACAAGTTAAACAAGATGTGAAACTCTCCAGGAGCTTGAGCTCCCAGGGTGGAGCTTCCTCCTGTGAGACAGAGACAGGACAGACCATGATGCATGCTATGGCAGCTACTCGGGCCTACTGTGCTCTGTGTACAGAGTGATATAGATGCTCTGGTATCAGGCACAGATAAAATGGCAAGCCATCACTTAATCACCATTTTATTGAGAACATATACTGTGCTAAGTACATTAGAATCATGTCTTTTCATCATTATGAAAGCTGTATGATGATAGGAAATAGTATTATCCCCATTTTACAGATGAGGAACACGGGACTTAGGTGGGTAAAGATACTTGCCTGCCCACTTACTTTGTAAATGACATATTTAAGATTTGAATACAGACTCTGGAGCCCACACATTGTTAATCTTTTGGAAGTCAAAACATTTTATTTAAAAAGCAGTTTCTTTTAGAGGTACTTTTAAATGTAATTCTTTCGTAGGAAACTGGCACAATTTTTATTTGAATAGCATTTAATCCTTAAGATAAATTCTGGTTAGAACAGGTTAATTAACGAATTCAATATGGCAACACCTCAGCACAAGTGTTCGTGGAGTGAACGCATTCCCTTTTCTAGGGTTTGGGCCCACTGTGTTTAAATAACTTAACTGGCAATTTGAGCATCTGGTGTGTTTATTTAATCTCTCAGCATTTTAGCATCAGATTCTAAAAGAGGGAATTATCAGTTCCTACTTCCTCAATCTCATGCTTTTTAACACTGGAAAACTGATGTGACATCCTGAAAAATATGTCCTATAAATACCCAAAAGTGGCTGCTTTTGCTAGAAGTAGCAGTAGTGGCACTATTAGACAGATGTGACCATTTTAAAACTTTTAGAAAAGCTACACATTATTGCTTTTAAACACAGACAACTTGTGAGAAAGAAAAGAACACGGACGTGCACAATTTAATATGGAATTGGATTTCCTTTGTTACATACACATGAGAAATATTATCTGAGAAGTAAAAGATGTGAATGAGTAAAGCTGTAAGTTGATAAAGTGCATTGAGTTGCCGGACGAACTATGCAAAAACAAGTTCAAACATGTGAAAATGTGACTGGTAATCTTGCCAAAGTCAGAGATGCTGAAGGAAGTACAGGGTAGATCTGAGTACAGGGTAGATCTGCAAGCAAGAGTCAAGGTTTGTTGTACATTCCAGTTAGATATCATTCCCCTTGCCCTATATGTCCACCCTTCTTACTTCTATTATGTGCCATATTCTCCTAGACACAGGAAACACATTCTAGGCAGAAGAGAAAAGAAAACCCGAACTTTGAAGCCTGTATATAAGTTCACTGTGGCGGATCTCGTTAATGCAAATGACATGACCAGCTAGCCCTAAGAAAGCTGAGCAGAATGAGCCTAGGAGGCCTCCTCTCTGCATGTGCACATGGCACACCCATCAGCACTGACAGAGCTTAAGCATTCATATCGAGGGGCTGCAAACCCCTGGGCAGAGACGCACTGTATACACACTAGATATGGAAAATGTATGAGGAAAAAAGATTAACTGACAAAAAGTTAATTAAAACTGCTCTGATTATGAGGTAGAATTTAACAATTACTTTAAAAAATGCAGTGTGACACAGTGCAGCACTGCAGCTGAATTAATCATGAATGAGGAGAGCAATGTTTAATTTTTGTGTGCAGGAGAAAAACACTCAACAGATTTGACAATTAGAGCAGAGTAACAGCATTGCATGGCACAATGCAAAGCGGGTTTTCCCAGTGGTTTTTTGGGAGGGAGCTAAGCAGATGTGCTCAAATATTTACAAATGCACAATATTCACACGCTCTTCAGCTGCCCACCCTGCTGATTTCGCAAGAAATTGTCTTCAATCTGGAGGTCACTGAGGGAGCGATGCGCACTGGGTCTCACACAACTCCAAGAGCAGCTCAGACAAGGCCCCCTGACTGCCTGCAATTCATGCATTGGTTGTAGGAACAGAGAGGGCCAACAGGCTCTTTTAAATACTCAGCTACCAGGATTCCCTTTGTCCCACAAAGTGGGCAGCACATGCAATTATCATGGATGAGGCAGGCTCTGCTCTGGAACTGCTGTTGTTTGGTAACTGTTCTCAATGAGCATTTCCACAACCCAATACTAGCTCTGTTTAGAAAGTTCATACTTGAAGCTGTGAAGTAGCCAAGATGACCATAAAAACCCCTGCAAGCATGGCCCTGTATAAATGCTTTGCTTTGCAAATTTCAGACTGAATGTTTACCCACAGAATTATTTCAATTAATATTAGGGCATAGAAGTTTTTTTTATTGCAATTTTATTGAGATATAATTCATATGTAGTTCATTCATTTAGAGTACATAATTCAAAGATTTTTGGTATATTCACACAGTGATTGTACAACAATCACTACAATCAGTTTTAGAACGCCTTTTATCACCCCATAAAGAAACACATTGCTCTTTGGTTGCCATTGGCCAATCCTCCCCTTCCCCCAACCCAAGGCAAGCACCAATTTGCTTTCTCTGTAGATTCACCTACTCCGTATATTTCATATAAATGAAATAATATTATAGTGGTCTTTGCGACTGGCTTCTTTCACTGAGCATAACGTTTTCAAGGTTCATCCATGTTGTAGGATGTGTCAGAACTTCATTTTTGTGGCTTAATAATATTCAATTTATGGGCATACTCAATTTTATCCACCAATGGACACTTGATTATTAATACTGCTTCCATGAACATTTGTGTACAGGTTTTTGTTTGGTCATCTGTTTTCATTTCTCTTGAATACATACCTGGGAGTAGAATGGCTGGGTCGAAACCAAAAAGAAGACGATGTTTAGTTTTATGAGGAACTGCCAGACAGTAGCTGCACCATTTTACATTCCTACCAGCAGTGGATGAGGGCTCTGATTTTTCCACATCCTTTCGATCTCTGGTTATTATCTATATGTATTTTTTTATTAAAGCCATTCTAGAGCGTGTGGCTTTGACTTGCATTTCTCTGATACCTAATGGTCTTGAGCATCTTTTTATATGTGCATGGGCCATTTTTGTATCATCTTTGAAGAAATGTCCATTCAGACTGTATTAGTCCATTCTCACACTGCTATATAGAAATATCTGAGACTGGGTAATTTATAAAGGAAAGAGATTTAATTGATTCACAGTTCCTCATTGCTGGGGAGACCTCAAGAAACTTACAATCATGGTGGAAGGCAAAGGAGATGAAGGCACCTTCTTCACAGGGCGGCAGGACAGAGTCAGTGAAAGCAGGGGAAATGCCAGACGCTTATAAAACCATAATATCTCATGAGACTCACTCATTATCATGAGAAAAGCATGGAGGAAACCGACTCCATGATCCAGTTACCTCCACCTCGTCCCACCCTTGACACGTGGAGATTATGGGGATTATCAGGATTATAATCCAAGATGAAATTTTGGGTGGGAACACAGCCAAACCATATCACAGACCCTTTTTCTATATTGTAGTTTTTATTTGTAATATGCTGTCTTTTAATTATTGAATTGTAATTATTTTATATTTATATTCGTATATAAATGTATATGATATATGATGCATTACATATGTGTATACATATATATTCTAGATGCAAGTTATTTTCTCTCATTTGTTGGGTTGTCTTTTTAATTTCTTGATAGTAGCCTTTGAAGCATAAAAGGTTTATTTTTATGAAATCCAATGAATCTATTTTTTCTGTTGCTGCTTGTACATGTCATATCTAAGAGAACATTGCCAAATTCAAGGCCACCAATAGTTTACCCCGTGCTTTCTCCTAAGAGTTTTATAGTTTCAGTGCTTACATTTACATCTTTGGCCATTTTTAATTTTTATACATAGTAGTGGATCCAACTTCTTCTTCTTTTTTTTTTTTGTCTTGTGGATATCCATTGTCCCAGCACCATTTTGAGAGAACATAGACATTTAAAAAATTACCACTCCTTTTATTCTCATGCCTCTTCCAATTCATGTCTTTATCACCCCACAGCAGGCTTTTGGAGGGTATGGGAGGAAGGACTCTTAATGATATCCCAGTGATGAGTATGTGCATATTCCATTTGGACTGATCATCTCTGCCACAGTCCACTTACCATATTCTTCCCACATGTCCAATAACTCTCCAAAGCACAAGATTTGGAGTCCTAGATCTAGACTTATTCTTAGCTTTCCTATTTATTAATCATGTCAACTAGGGAAACTTATTCCAACTCTTCTAACTTCTTTTTTTTTTTTTTTTTTTTAATCTGTTAAGTGAAGTGAGTGAAACAGAAGTGAACACACTGGGGCTCTGTCCACATTCCCTCAGACTTTTTTCATGGGTACTCCTTTCCTCAGCTCCTATGGCATTTGCTTCAAACAGCCTGCATCTGAATTTCTCTTTGGAAGACTTCCCTTGAGTCACTAGAACCATTTTTCCTGCCTGGGCAGAAAGCTGGAAGTGACTGGGAGTTACATTACCCGCTAGGGATATGGAAGCCTCTACCTTATGGGGACAAGATCCAAGCTGTAATTTGCCCTCCAAAGTTCTCCCAAAGAATGAGACTAGGGCTAGGACATCACCAGAAACTATACCCTGCTTGCCTTTTTCCTTTCCCTGTTCTACTTCCCCATTCCCTTCCGGCTTCTCTTGGGGCGGTACCTTCATAAAATGCTTTAACACAAATCCTCACCTCAGGATCTGCTCTGGGGAAACTGACCCTAGATAAATAACTCCCTTGTACAACTCCTGCTTGGATAAATGAGATTTTGTATTCCACATGCAAAAGAATGAAGTCTTACCTTACACTATATATGAAAACTAACACAAGATGGACCAAAGACCTAATGTTCGAACTAGAACTGTAAAGCTCTTAGAAGGAAACATGAGAGTTTCACATAGAATAATATCTGGAAAATAAGAAGCATTCAGTTAATGCCATTTGTCTTGTGATTGCCATTGTTGTTTTAATGGCTACCTACCAACCAAAATTCCTAGGGTTGACTGTAGGCATATGACAGACCAATTAGTGTTTTTGTATTGAATTTTTAAAACTTTATTTTTGCTTTAATGTATTTTTTCCTGTTTTAACAGGTCTTTTGCGAAGACTTTGAAGTTGCAGATTCATTCTGCCGCCGTATATGTAACATTCTAAGATAAACCTAGTTTAACTTAATGGTACTGATCGCCCACTAAATAAATAAGTACACCCTGATGTTAGTCAGTTTATGTGTCTTATTTTTCCCTAATATAATTTTTTAAATGTATCTTGAAGAAGGATGGTTTTTAACATCTTTAAATAGCAGTAGCTTCCCATAGTTCAGACCAGGTGTTCTATGCCTGGAAGAAAAATTCTCATTAAGTGGAATATATTTGGCTCTTTTGTTTCCAACAAAGCAATGAAAAAGGTTTAATCCTATTAATTGTCTTCAGGAAAACACAAAAATCATTTGCGTGTCATGAGCAGCTTATGGGTTTCTCAAGGCCAAAAATAAGTTTATTTCCTTGTGCAAAATTCCTTTCATAAAATCTGATAGATTGTTTGTTTTGCCTTCACTGTGGCAAAAATCAAGCCTTTGAGACTTTCTGTTTATCTTCTTTTTGAAAATAAGTACTGTGGAAAAACAATCTATGTGCTATCATACTATGCCATGGAAAACTATCCCTGGAAAGGTATTTTCACTACCTTTGGAATTAGAAATGTATCACTAATCACTAGTTAGTTATATTAATACATAAATAATTGTTTAATAAAGATATAAATAGGATCTACTTTAACATCAGAAACAATATTGTGCAATTGTCTAGTGACATGAATATTATAGTTTCCTGTGCTGTATCATTTGATTATACAGCAGTCATTAAGAGCAATATTAGTTAAGGTTCTCCAGATAAATGAACCAGAAAAACAGGATTCTCCAGAGGAATAGAAGTAGCAGCCAGAATATATAGATAGATAGAAATATAAATATAGGTATCTAAGAGTGATTAGTTATGGAAGCTTTCTCACACCCTTATAAGTCCCCTGATGTGCCATCCTCAAGCTGGAGCACCAGGAAGCCAGTGATATAGCTCAGTCTGAGGCTGAAAGCCTGAGAACAGGTGAGTGGAGGGACGATGGTCTATGTTCTGAAGTCCAAAGGCCCAAGAATCTGGAGCTGTGATGTCCAAGGGCAGGAACAAAATGGGTTTCCCAGATCCAGAAGAGAGAATGAATTCATTTTCCTTTGCCTTTTTGTTCTATCTGGTACCTCGACCAATTGGATGGGGCCCCTCACATTGGGTAAGGGCAGATCTTCCTTACTTAGTCCACTGGTTCAAATATCAATCTCTTTCGTAAACATGCTCAGACATACACAGAAAAAAATTATATACTAGCTATCTGCATATCCCTTAACCAGGTTAATATGATCCCTCAAATTAACCCTCACAAGGATATTTATTATCTATCTCATGAATCTATATTTTTCTGTTGCTGCTTGTACATGTCATATCTAAGAAACCATTGTCAAGTTCAAGGCCATTAAAGTGACTGCTGTGTTGGAGATAAACAATACACAGAATAGTTGGTTTCCACTTTCCAGAGAGTATAGTTGTTGCTACCAAAAAAAAATTGACAGTCTAGACAAAGACTGCATCTCCCAGGCTCTTATGCTGTCAGGTATGGCCATGAGACTACATCTTGCCAATAGACTATGAGCAGAAATGAAGAGTGTTACCTCCAGACCAAGGTTATTAACAAGTGGGTCTGTATTCATCATTATATTTCTCCCTATCCACCATCTGAAAGCAGAGGAGTCTAGGGCTCCCAAGGATACAGAGATCACAAATGGGAGGAACCTGAATCCATAAATTCCTGAAGAAAGGAAAACCACCGCCCAGTAGGAACCACTCACACTGAAATGAACTCCGAACTCATGCCCTTACACATTAGGTAAGCATGCAGTGGTTCTTAAATCTCATTGTGTATATAAGCACCAGTGCAGGATGTTACAAAGGCAGATTTTCTGACTCCAACTCAGAGACTACTCTTCCATGTGTCAGTTTAAATTGGCACCTTGGATAATTCTGTAGCACCACCATAATAAAGAAATACACCACCTCCCCACTGTACCTCCATTAGACTGCAGAAATTACTTGCCTTGTGTCCAGATTAGTATCTCACTCAGAGCACGTTTACAATATTTTAAAACTTTTTCTTTCAAGAATATATTATTTATTATGTAGGAAATTGAAACTGGGTGGGGGAGGGAACCCCCCAGCATTCACTCTCATGGTCCCAAAGATTTCAAACACCAAGGCAAGAAGATCATATCACTTTGTCTTGGATTGCATGTCTAGGTTACATGTCTTGGACAGCACTTTCGGGAGGAGAGGTAAGTAAAGTGGAAATCTGGAACTGGTTTAAAAGGGGAGATGAGGATGAAGATATCAAAAAAATGTCCCCAAGTCATTCTGACTCTTAACTATCACAGAGATAATACAATGCAAGGAGATTAATTTTTAGGACCTAAATAAGCTCACATTATTATTAAAAGATTAGTTCAAAACTTGAAACATATTTACCATTATAATGAAATTAATTAATACCTAATAATCCATATTCATTATTGCTGACTTAAGGAAACATGAGGATTTCTGATGTAATTCTGACTCAGAAATAAGAGCTAGATCTTCAGAGAAATATCCTGAGCTGGAAAGAGATTGGTGGTGTCAGAGATGCGAGTGCACTGACAAGATGTTGAATAGGAATTCCAAAATTTCAATGGTTTAAAAGGAAAATCTTCAAACTGTCTCTTTTTCTGCCAAAGAATTCATGGAAATCTGGAAGAATATGCTGAAAATATTGGTAATCATTAGCAGAGCCAGATCAATTTGACTGTGACACTGATCAGAAAATCAGTTCAATTGCAGGTTGTTGTCAAGGTGCCCCAACTTCATTGTCAAAATCAGTGGCATATCCAGGTCAATGAACATTTGTCACCATTTTAAGCATGGTGGATGTATCCTTAAGTTTCATTTATGTTTACAACCTATTTATTTAAAAATAGTTTTAAGGTAATTTTTTTTGTTTAAAATTGATTGGAAATTAAGGATTTTAATAGTAACATTTTATAGCTTTGTTACCACAGCAAATAATCTTTGATTTTACATCAAGTTATGTCTTAAAGGTAATCTGTACAGCCAATTCTTTCTTGTGTCAGAATTTACAAATCTTTTTCGGTTTTCATGGTCATTGTCATCACAATGAATGTTACGTTGCAGCGAAAGATTGAAATGTTCTAAAATTTATAGCTGTTTTCACATTTGATTTCTTCTTTTTTGTTATGATATTTGATTTCTTTTTAAATGCAACAGGTTGTTTAACTAGTGTTGGATAACAAATTTCTTGAAGATTTCCAGAAAACAAAAGTTATATCAAAATGAGAAAAACGACTAAGCAAAACTCTAAAACACTTTACTTCAAGCACTAACATGAGCTGGCTTAGCAGTGTCTACAAAGTGCCAAATCAACCTGGTAGAGAGAAAAATAATCATTAACTTGCCTGGTTGCTTTGGCTACATGTTGCTAGTTTCACTTTTTCACGGAAATGTTTTGGCATTAGGAAGAAAAATATACACATTGTAGATTGAAGAGATTAAGACTTTGCTCAACTCAATTGTATGAATTTTTCTTTTTAATTTGAAGAATTAGACTTTTCAAAAATGTTGGCTAAAGACTGAATTACTAGAAGAAAATAGTGGCATTTTCTTTCTAAATCAAATACTTCACTGACATACTGAGCCATCATTTTTCTCTTTGAAATATACTTATTTCATAGTAAGATTTTGTCCTTTTTCTTAAGCATATGTTCTTTTCAAAATTAAATGTCTTATGTCCATCAAAAGATGAGAGGAAAATTAAATAAAATTTGAGCAATTTTTGAGGAAAATAATAAAATTATTATTATTATCAAAAATTAGTAGGCTTTAAAAAAATTAAATTGACAAGGATCCTGACAGGACCAAAGGAGTGGAGGGTTTGAGTAACATCAGGCAATGTGTCAAGGTTCCACCATTTTATTAAATAGGTTAAGAAAAGCTGAGTTGGCAATAGCACTTCAAAATGAAAAAGTGCGGTTTATGAGAATTCATTTACTTAAAATAAATGAAATGTTTCACTTTTAAATATTGGAATTCAAAATCAAAACCATTCAATTTGATATCTTACAAATAGTATTTATACTCAACTATTATTTAACTTTTTTTTTTTTTGATGGAGTGAATTGCTCTGTCACCCAGGCTGGAGTGCAGTGGCATGATGTTGGCTCACCGCAACCTCTGCCTCCTGAGTTCAAGTGATTCTTCTGCCTCAGCCTCCTGAGTAGCTTGGACTACAGGCGCACGCCACCACACCTGGCTAGTTTTTGTATTTTTAGTAGAGACGGGGTTTCACCATATTGGCCGGGTGGGTTTCACCATACTGGCCAAGCTGGTCTCGAACTCCTGACCTCATGATTCACCTGCCTCAGCCTCCCAAAGTGCTGGAATAACAAGCATGAGCCACCATGCTTGGCCTATTTAGCTTTCTAATAGTACAATGTAGAAGTCAGTATTGGTGGCTTCAGTTAAACAGGTGATAATTTTACCTACTGTGGGCTGGCTTACAGAGGCTCACACCTGTAATCCCAGCACTTTGGGATGCGGAGGTGGGCAGATCACTTGAGGTCAGGATGTTGGAGACCAGCCTGGACATCCTGGTGAAGCCCTGTCTCTACTAAAATACAAAAATTAGCCAGGTGTGATGATAGACGCCTGTAGTTCCAGCCATTTGGGAGGCTGAGGCAGGAGGATAGTTTGAACCCAGAAGGCAGAGTTTGCAGTGTGCTGAGATCATGCCATTGCATTCCAGCCTGGGCAACAGAGCAAGACTCCACCTCAAAAAAAAAAAAAAATACCTATTGTGTTAGAAAAAAAGATGTTTTAAATTAAGGAAATGTAATATAATTATTATTTTTACTTTATGTAATAGGACAAATACATTATTTCCTGTTTTCTCCTAATATATACTAGTCATTAATAATGAATTAATATCTGTTTAAAAATTACAATGTAACATACCGTCTTGAAGCCATCTTGAATTTTTCTAAAGATGCATGAATCAAGCAACATAATGTTATTATTTGCCATTCTTAGAATTTTAGTTCAACCCCTGGACAGATCATTTTCAATTCACCATCTTTTGTTTGTGTTGCAACATTCTGCATCTCTTGACACTTCTGCAGAATACCTGTTATAATGTTTGTCTCTTCACCTCTTCCATACCCCAGTGTTCACACCTCGAGGAATTATCATGTTACAAGTAAACAAATATGTTCTATCTACCAGTTTGCAGAAGTGGGCAAAACAAATGTTTTTTATCACTACTCAACATACACTGCAAATACATCTCGTGCATGCTTATTAAGTTTTAATTGAAACATTAAAACTGAGGCTAAATTACTATTTAATTGCAAGACCACTGTTAATTATTTTTACTTTGTTTGGCAAGCAAATAAACAATTGCGTTTTGTATATGAGAGACACTGATGACTCAAAAAAATGACCTAGAGATTTTACCTGCCTAGGGAAAAAAATAGAAAGTAAAATGTTTTTCATCTGATTTTAAGATGATCAGATATAGAGTAAAACAAATATAATTTCCTAAGGAAATGCCATCTTTTCAAGTGTAGTGTTGTATTTCTTTGGGAAAAGCTGAGGAACCTGCTCTAGAATCAGATTCCAGGTGTACAATCAGCAGATGTGATTCTTCCTATGCTGGAATTGGATTTAAGACAGCTGATGGGAAACGTAATTCACTAAGGCTGTCCATCAGTAACTTTCAACTTAGTTTATGAATTTTGCATTTTCAGCGAAGATGAAATGCTTCATAAGAACCTGATTCAGGCAGTGAGTGCAATCAGATCCACCACTGGCAAAATTCCACTGGGTAAAATAGAGCAATGAGATAAGCTGGAGCATTTGCCAGTCTAAAAAGAAAATGCAACCCTAAAAATACGTTTCCAGGTTTATTTAGAGAAAATTATTTCCATAGAGCCATAATTATGAGGTGTTGTGGTATCTGCAGTAAGCAATTTAATATTGTATTGCAACTCCTAAAGGCAGTGAGGAGGTAGCAGAAAATAGCATGCATGGAAAACCTTACCTTATTATGTCAGTGAATGTTATGAATGACACCTGTGCCACCCAGCCTGGTTACATATTTTAATCATTATTTTAATCAAATAAAGACACATATAGTCAGTTTTGGGTTTTTTAAATTAATATATTATATATAAACAGCCACTATTTTCATTGAATCTCTAATATATAGCTGATATCATGCTAGGTTCTAATTTACTGTATATGATAGACATTTAGATTTATGTGTAATAAATTATACCTACTAAATATAAATATATATGCTTATATATGCATGAAGATGTATAAATGTATATGAAATAAAATGGAGGAAAATAGGCTTAGAATGGTGTTACTTTAAAGAGAAGCTCTTTGTGAACATTATTACAACATGTAAAATTCTGCCTGTGGGGGATATATGTCTTCCTAAAAATAAATAGAGTGTCTGAGTTAATTTTTTAAGTTACTTTAATTTTTCTCTCAGGGACATTAAAACAAACCGATTAAAAATTTAAAGTAATAGTTGTGTTCTTTCTCCTAAGGCTACTGTGTACATATTCCTAGAAATTAATAGGAAAATAGTGTGATTGTTCATCAATCATTAAAACTTGGGAGAATATGAAATATATTAGGAATACTGAGCATTTTGGATGTGGCGTGTATAAGTATCTAATCTACTTAAATATTTGAACACCACTCCTTCAAGGATTTGCTTTTAAGAAGAGGTGTTAAGTGGTTGTGTGAACTGCCTCTTGTTTTCCTACACGCAGCGTTTAGAAAGATTTCAGGTTCCACTCAAGGATTGTTATCTTTACAATATCTTGTAAGAAGGTGTTGGTGTGAAGGTCTTCTTAGACAGCTAACATCTCATGTCTGTCAGCCAAAGAAAGAATTCACAGAGGAGACTGTTTCAGTGTGAGCTAGTGTTCTGCTAACTTAAAATTGTAATCTGAATCCAGAAAAAAAAAAAAAGAAGAAGAAGAAGAAGAAAAAAACCTGTCATGAGGAATAAATAACTTCCCACAGGTAGTTACATGTCCTTGAAAAAGCTTCATACTGTTGAAAACATCTTGCTAATTGATAACATTATTTGAAACACGTTGATAACTCACTTGGACGTTGTGAGAATAAATTTCCCATGAGTACTAGTAATGAGCAGCATAGAGCCTACCCACCCAAGAAAACACCAATTTCCTTTAACTCCCTCTGCCTGCAAGCTGCACTATTCCTCCAGCCAATTAAAGCATGCTTCAAGTATGTGGTGAGGCATGACCAGACCCTCCCAGCCACGACAGAGGAGTTCATAAGGCTGAGTGAAGTGGGAGGAGAGATAATTACCGTCAATATGCCTCCCACGTGGGAAACTGTTAAACTTATCATTCTTCTCAGTGGTACGTTTGATGTAATATGTTCATTTTTGTGCTTATTCTTATGTTTCAGGATGTTGTCTAGGAAAAGGTGTCTAGACAGAATGGAAAAGAACCTTTTCAGTACGTCTTGTAGTGGTTGTAAAATGAGCGACAAAATAACAGATCTGGTCATTCTGTGGTGGAAACTTCTAAAAGGATTGTTTTCCATTGTTTGTGGAGTATTTTGAATGTTTCTAAAATAGCTCTTAATACAGGGAATATTCCTGTGAAATAGGAGTCGCCTAAAATCTTTTAGCAAATCCATCCTTGCTGAGCAAGATACCCTGAAAACTATACTGAAGAAAATACAAAAACAAGCAAATAATCAGATCAGCTCTGATTTTAGAAAAATTGCATGATGGCTAGCTCTCCAAACCTTAAGAATATGGACACTGAGCATTGTAAAAGTTCATCCGAACTGTGACTCCACTGACCAGAGCTATAATGTCAGCCTTTGTATGGAACTATTTATTGCACACCACTGGGTAACATGTAACTCTCATAACACATCATAATAATAATAACCAAAATTAATTGAGTGTTTAGTAGGCATTGTATTTCAACATATATAGATCATGTAATTTATTCATCCTTACAAGACAGTGCAAACATGTTAGTTTGAGAAAGCAATACATATAAAGATATAATCTGTAATAATTATGTATCTACGCTTTACTGGGTGTTTATTAAATGTCAAGCATTAACACTTGTTACCTACTTTAATCTTTATTCAGTCATTAGAAGGATATTAGTATCATTATGGTTACAGTTTAGTAGAATAAAGCAAAGAAATCTTAAATAATTTGCTCAAGTTCACATAGAAGGTCTAAGATTCAGGCTCATGTTTAACCAAATCAGTGTTCTTTCCAAAATCAAAAAGATATTAAATTTCCTATTGTCACAGGGAATCTTTCATTTTCCTTTTATTTTAGTTGACACACAATGATTGTACATACTTATGGGGTACAGAATGATATTTTGTTACGTGTATACAATGTGTAATGATCAAATTAGAGTAATTAGTGTATCTGTCACCTCAAACATTTATCATTTCTTTGTGTTAGGAACATTCAAAATCCTCCCTTCAACCTTTTGAAAATATGCAATAAATTATTATTAACTATATTCACCCATTAGTGTTATTGAACACCAGAAGTTAATCCTGTTCTCCCCTATAATTTTTTTAAATCCATTAGCAAATCTCTTCCTATTCTTTCCTCCCCACTACACTTCACAGCCTGTAATAACCAAAATTCTACTCTCTACTTCTTTGACCTTGACATTTTTAGCTCTGACATATGAGTGAGAACATGCAGTATTTACCATTCTGTGCCAGACTTATTTCATTTAACATAAGGTTCTCTAGGCACAGGGGTCCCCAACCCCTGGGTCACCCCTGTGCCTTGGACTGGTAGCCTCCCTGACCTGTTAGGAACCAGGCTGCACAGCAGGAAGTGAGCAGCAGGCAAAGGAGCTTTACCTCCTGAGCTCCACCTCCTGTCAGACCAGCAGTGGCCTCAGATTCTCATAGGAGTGTGCACCCTATTGTGATCTGTGCATGCAAGAGATCTAGATTGTGCACTCCTTATGAGAATCTAATACCTGATGATCTGAGGTGGGAGAGTTTCATCTCAAAACCATCCCCCACCCACTCCCAAACCCCAGTGGAAAAAATTGTCTTCCACAAAACCATTCCCTGGTGCCAAAAAGGTTGGGGACTGCTTCTCTAGGCTCATTCACATTGCCACAAATGACAGGATTTTATCTTTTTTATGGCTGAATAGTATTCCATTGTGAATATATACCATATTTTCTTTAGTCATTCATCTGTTAATAAACATTTAGTTTCAGTTCATATCTTGGCTAACATGAATAGTGCTACAATAAACATGGGTGTGCAGATATCTCTTCAATATACTGACTTCTTTTCCTTTAGATAATCAGTAATGATTAGCTAATCACATGATCATTCTATTTTTAGTGAAAAACCTCCATATTGTTTTCTGTAATGGCTGTACTAATTTACATTGCCAACAACAGTATATGAGTTCCTTTTCTCCACTTTCTCGCTAGCATTTGTTATTTTTTGTCTTTTTGATAATAGCCATTCTAAGAGAGGTGGGATCATATATCATTGTGGCTTTGATTTGCATTTCTCTGATAACTAGTGATGCTGAGCATTTGTTCATATACTTGGCCATTTCTATGTCTTTTTGGGGAAATGTCTATTGAGATATTTTGCCCATGTTTAATGGGATTATACATTATTTTTGCTGTTGAGTTGAGTTAGTTGCATATTTTGGATCTTAGTCCCTCATTGCATGTATAGCTTGCAAATATTCTCTCCCATTCTACAGGTAGTGTCTTCACTCTGTTGATTGTTTACTTTGCTGTGCAGAAGCTTTTTAGTTTTATAATCTCATTTGTCTACTTTTGTTTGTGTTGCCTGATTTTGAAGTCTTACTCATAAAATCTTTGCCTAGACCAAGCCCTTGAAGGCTTTTTCCTATGTTTTCTTCTAGTAGTTTTATAGTTTTGGATCTTACATTTAAGTCTTTAATCCATTGTTGAGTTGATTTTTGGATACGGTGGAGGGTAGGGGTCTAGTTTCATTCTTCTGCATGTGGATATTCAGTTTTTCCTGCATATTTTACTGAAGAGGGTGCCCATTCCCCAATGTATGTTTTTGGTGCCTTTGTCAAAAATCAGTTTGCTGTAAATAAGAACAAACCTCAGAAATGTGGGTTCAGTTCCAGACTATTGAAATACAGCAAATATAGCAATAAAATGAGTCACACAAAAATTTTGGTCTCCCAGTGCACATAAAAGTTAGGTTTATACAATACTATAGTCTAATAAGTGTAAAATAGCAATATGTCTAAAAAATAATGTGTATACCTTAATTTAAAAATACCTTATTGGTCAAGTGTGCTGGCTCATGCCTGTAATCCCAGTACTTCAGGAGCCCCAGGTGGTTGGATCACTTGAGGCCAGGAGTTCAAGACCAGCCTGGCCAATATGGTGAAACCCTGACTCTACTAAAAATACAGAAAATAAGTTGAGCATGGTGGTAGGTGCCTGTAATCCCAGCTACTCAGGAGGCTGAGGCATGAGAATTGCTTGAACCTGGGAGTCAGAGGTTGCAGTGAGCCAAGATTATGCCACTACACTTCAGAGCAAGACTCTGTCTCAATAAAAATAAATAAATAAATAAATACAAATAAAAATACTTTATTGCTAAAAAATGTTAGCAGTCATCTGAACCGTCAGCAAGTTTTATAATCTTTTTGCTGGTGGAGGGTCTTGCCTTGATATTGATGGCTGCTGAATGAGCAGGGTGGTGGTTGCTGAAGGCTGGGGTGGCTGTGGCAATTTCTCAGAATGAGACGACAATGACATTTGCCATGTTGATAGACTCTTCCTTTCATGAAAGATTTCTCTGTAGTATGTGATGCTGTTTTATGTCATTTTACCCACAGTAGAACATCTTTCAACATTGGAGTCAGTCCTTCAAACTCTGCCATTGCTTTATCAACTAAATTTATAAAATATTCTAAATTCTTTATTGTCATTTCAACAATGTTCACAGCAGCTTTACCAGGAGTAGATTTCATCTCAAGAAACCACTTTATTTGCCTATTCATAAGAAGCAACTCTTCATACATTCAAATTTTATCATGAGATTGAACACATTTTTCTAATTCTGGCTCTCTCATGATTCCCATTACATCTAGTTACTTCCTCCACTGAAGTCTTGAACCACTCAAAGTCACCCATTAGGATTGGAATCAACTTTTTCCAGATTCCTGTTAATGTTGATATTTTGACCTCCTCCCATGAACCATGAATGTGTTGAAGGGCATCTAGAACGGTGACTCCTTTCCAGGGGTTTTCAATTTACTTCATTCAGATCCGTCAGAGGAATCACCATCTATGGCAGCTGTAGTCTTACAAGATGTTTTACTTAATAAGATTCAAAAGGTGAAATTATTTCTGGATCCATTGGATACAGAATGGATATTGTGTTTAGTAGGCACAAAAACAACATTAATCTCCATGTACATCTTCATCAGAGCTCTTGAGTGACAAGTTACATTGTTGCTAAGCAGTGGTATTTTAAAAGGAATCTTTTTTTCTGAGCAGTAGTTTTCAAAAGTGGGCTTAAAATATTCAGTAAACCATGCTATAAATGATGTGTTGTTATACAGGTTATTTTCTTTCATACAGCACAGACAGAGTAGATTTAGCATAATTCTTAAGGACACTATGATTTGAGAAATAGTAAATGAGCATTGACCTCCACTTAAAGTCACCAACTACATTAGCCCCTAACAAGACAGTCAGCCTATCTTTTGAAGCATTGAAGCCAGACATTGACTTTTCCGTTAGCTATGAAAGTCCTCGATGGCATCTTGTTTCCAATAGAAGGCTGCTTCATCCACCTTGAAAATCCCTCAATTAGTGTAGCACCCCCCTCATCAGTTATCTTAGCTAGATTTGCATAACTTGCTGTGGCTTCTATGGCAGTACTTGCTACTTCATCTTACACTTTTATGTCATGAATATGGTTTCTTTCCTTAAACATCATGCACCAACCTCTACTAGCTTTAATCATTTATTCTGCATCTTCCTTATCTCCCTCAGCCTTCACAGAATTGAAGACAGTTAGGACCTTGCTCTGGATTAGGCTTTGGCTCAAGGGAATGTTGTGGCTGGTTTGATCTTCTATCCAGACTGCTAAAACTTTCTCCATATCAGCAATAAGATTGTTTGGCTTTCTTATCATTCGTGTGTTCACTAGAGTAGCATTTTTAATTTGTTTCAAGAACTTTTCTTTTGCATTCACAACTTGCTTAACTGTTTGGCACAAACGGCCTAGTTTTTGGCCTATCTCAGCTTTCAACAAGCCTTCCTCACTAAGCTTAATTGTTTCTAGCTTTTGACTTGAAGTGAGAGATTACAAACACCTCTATGCACACAAACTAGAAAACCTACAAGAAATGGATAAATTCCTGGAAACATACAATCTCCCAAGATTGAACCAGGAAGAAATTGAAACCTTGAACAGACCAATAAAATATTCTGAAATTGAATCAACAATAAAAGCCTACACACCAGGAAAAGCCCTGGACCAGAAAGATTCACAGCTGAATTCTACCAGACATATAAAAAGAGCTGGTACCATTCTTACTGAAACTATTTGAAAAAATTAAGGAGGAGGGATTCCTCCCTAACTGATTCTGTGAGACTGGCATTATTCTGTGTATTAAGCCATTCTTGCATTGCTATTAAGAAATACCTGAGAGCAGGTAATTTATAAAAAGAGGTTGAATTGGCTCATGGTTCTGCAAACTGTACAGAAAGCCTGGCAGCATCTGCTTCTGGGGAGGCCTCCGGAAGCTTTCAATCATGGCAGAAGGCAAAGAGGGAGCAGACACATGGCAATAATGGGAGCACGAACAGGCATGCCACACACTTTTAAACAGACACATTCCTTGAACACTCACTCACAATGGTGAGGATAATACCAAAGAGATGGTACTAAACCATTCATGAGAAACCACCTCCATGATGCAATCACCTCCCACTAGGTCCTGGCTTTGATACTGAGGATTACAATTCAATGTGAGATTTGGGTGGGGACAAATATTCAAACTATGATTCCAACCCCGGCCCCTCACAAATCTCACCTCTTTCTCACACTTCAAAATACAATCATGCCTTTCCAACGGTCCCTCAAAGTTAACTCATTCCAGCATTCACTCAAAAGTCCTAAGTTCAAGTCCAAAGTCTCATCTGAGACTCATCTTCCACCTATCAGCCTGTAAGATCAAAACAAGTTATTTACTTCCAAGATACAATGAGAGCACAAGCATTGGGTAAACATTCTCATTCCAAAAGGGAGGGATCAACCAAAAGAAAGGGGATACAGGCCCCAGGCAAGTTTGAAACCCAGCAGGACAGTCATTATGCCTTAAGGCTCCAAAATAATCTCTTTTGATTCCACATCCCACAGCCAAGGCACACTAGTGCAGGGAGGGGATGGGCTCCCATGGCCTTGGGCAGCTCTGCCCTTGTGGCTTTGCAGGGGTCAGTCCCTGAGGCTGCAATCACAGGTTATTGAGTGCTTGTGGCTTTTCCAGGTACAGGGTTCAAGCTGCCAGTGAATCAGTTCAAGTCTGAAAGTCTCAAAACCAGGGAAGCTGATAGGCAGCCTTCAGTCTGCTATCAAAGCCACAGAGCTCCCGGGAATCTGCTCAGGTAAGTCCCAGAGACCAAAGTCTGATATCCAAGGGCAAGAGGAGCAGAAACAAGTATCCCACTTGAGAAGAAAGAAAAGAGAGTCAGAAGACTCAGCAAGCAAATGTATCCCACCTTCTCCCATCTTCTTCAGCCTGCTTTATTCTCACTGCGCTGGCAGCGATTGGGTAGTGCCCACCTACATTGAGAGTGAATCTTCCTCTCCCACTCCACTGACTCAAATATCAGTCTCCTCTGGCAACACCCTCACAAACACACCCAGAAACATCCTTTATCATCCATCTAGGTGTCCGTCAATTCAATCAAGTTTACACCTAATTTTAATCATCACATCCTGATACCAAAACCTGGCAGAGACACAACAACAACAACAACAACAACAACAAAACTTCAGACCAATATCCTTCATGAACGTAGATGCAAAAATCCTCAATAAACTACTAGCAAACCAAATCCAGCAACACATCAAAAAGCTAATCCACCATGATCAAGCAGGCTTTATCCCTAGGATGTGAGGTTGGTTTAATGTACATAAATCAACACAAATAGAACTACAAAGAAAAATTATGTGATCATCTTAATAGATACAGAAATGCTTTCAACAAAATTCAACATCCCTTCATGTTAAAAACCTTCAACAAACTAGGCATTGACAGAACATACCTCAAAATAATAAGAACCGTCTATGACAAACCCACAGCCAACTTCATACTGAACAGGCAAAAACTGGAAGCATTTTACTTGAGAACCGGAACAAGACAAGGATGTCTACTCACACCACTCCTATTCAACATAGTACTAAAAGTCCTAGCCAGAGCAATCAGTCAGTAGAAAGAAATAAAAGGCACCCAAATAGAAAGAGAATAAATCAAATTATCTGTTTGCAGAAAATATAATTTTACACCTAGAAAACTTCATAGTATCTGTCCAAAAGCTCCTAGATGTGACTAACAACTAGTTTCAGCAAAATTTCAGGATACAAAATCAATGTATGAAAATCAGTAGCATTTCTATACACCAGCAATGTCTAAGTGGAGAGCCAAATCAAAAACACAATCCCATTCACAATAGACACAAAAAGAATAAAATACCCAGAAATAATGCTAACCAGAGAGATGAAGATCTCTACAATGAGAATTACAGAACACTGCTGAAAGAACTTAAGGATGACACAAACATACGGAAAAACATTCCATGCATATGGATATCAAGAATCAATATTGTTAAAATGACCACATTACCCAAAGCAATTTACAGATTCAATGCTATTCCTGTCAAACTACCAATGACATTATGCACAGAATTAGAAGAAACTATCCTAAAATTCATTTGGAACCAAAAAAGAGCCCAAATTGCCAAAGCAATTCTAAGCAAAAAGAACAAAGCTGGAGGCATCACATTACCCTACTTCAAACTATACCACAAGCCTACAATAACCAAAACAGCATGGTACTGATACAAAAACAGATACCCAGGACAATGGAACACAATAGGGAGCCCAGAAATAAAGCCACACACCTACAGCTATCTGATCTTGGCAAATTCAACCAAAACAAAAAATGGGGACACGATCTCCTATTCAGTAAATGGTGTCAAGATAACTGGCTAGCCACATGCACAAGATTAAAACTGTACCTCTTCCTTTCACCATATACAAAAATTAACTCAAGATGGATTAAAGACTTAAATGTAAAACCTAAAACTATAAAACCCTAGAAGAAAACCTAGGAAATACCATTCTGGACATAGACTTTGGCAAAGATTTCATGATGAAGACAGCAAAAGCAATTGCACCAAAAACAAAAACTGACAAATGGGACCTAATTAAACTGAAGAGCTACTACACAGCAAAATAAATGATCAAGAGAGTTTATTTCTACAGAATAGGAGAAATATTTGCAAACTATCCACCCAACAAAGGTCTAATATCCAGAATCTATAAGAAACTTAAGCAAAATATCAAGCAAAAAACAAGCAACCCCATTAGAAAGTGGGCAAAGGACACAGACACTTTTCAGAAGACATACAAGTAGCCAACAAGCATATAAAAAATGCTCAACATTACTAATCATTAGAGAAATGCAAGTCAAAAACCACAGTAAGATACTGTTTCTCACCAGTCAGAATGGCTATTATTAAAAAGTCAAAAAATAACAGATGCTGGTGAGGCTGTAGAAAAAAAGGGAATGCTTGTAAGCTGCTGGTGGGAATGTAAACAAGTTCAGCCACTGTGGAAGGAAGTTTGGTGATTTCTAAACTTAAAATAGAACTACAATTCAACCCAGTAATCCCATTATTGGGATTATACCCAAAGGAATATAAATCATTCTACCATAAAGGCATATCCATGCATATATTCATGGTAGCACTATTCACAATAGCGAACGCATGGAATCAACCTAAATGCTAATCAACAGTAGACTGGATAGAGAAAACGTGGTACATATACACCATGGAATACTATGCAGCCATAAAGAGGAGATTATATTCTTTACAGCAACATGGATGGAGCTGGAGGCTATTATGCTAGATGAACTAATGCAGGAATGGAGAATGAAATATTGTATATTCTCACCTATAAGTGGGAGCCAATATAATACCACATGTCTCACTTTTAAGTGGGATGCAAAGAAGGAAACAATAGATACTGGGGCCTACTTGAGGATTAAGAGGGGGAGATGGGTGAGGATCAAAAAACTACCTATGGAGTACTATGCTTATCACCTGGATGACAAAATAATGTGCACACCAAACTCCTGTGACACACAATTTATCTATATAACAAACCTGCACATGTACTCTTGCATCTAAAATAAGAATCAAAAAATAATAAATAAATAAATAAATAAAGTGATACATGTGTGATTCTCTCTTTCACATGAACACTTAGAGGCAATTACAGGGTTATTAATTGACTACATTTCAGTATTCTTGTGTCTCAGGGAATAGGGAGGCCCAAGAAGAGTGAGAGAGACAGGGAAACGCCTGGTTCGTGGAATAGTCAAAACACACACATTTATCAATTAAGCTCACCATTTTATATGAGTGCAGTTTTTGGCACTCTGAAACAATTACAATAGTAACATCAATGATCACAGATCACCATAACAGATATAATAATGAAAAAGTTTGAAATCGTGACAGAAGTACCGAAGTGTAACAGAAATACAAAGTGAGGACATGCCTTTGAAAAAATGGCATCAATAGACTTGCTTAATACAGAGTTATCACAAATATTCTATTTTTAAAAAAATGCAATATCTGCAAAATGCAGTAAAGCAAAGCACAACAAAATGAGGTATGTCTTTATGTGGATTTATTTCTGGGTTCTCTATTCTATTCCATTGGTATATATGTCTGTTTTTATACAGATACCATGCTGTTTTTGTTACTATAGCTTTACAGTATATTTTGAAGTCAGGTAGTGTGATGCCTCTAGTTGGTCTTTTTGTTCAGTATTGCTTTGGCTACTGAGATACTTCTGTGTTTCCGTACAAATTTTAGGGTTTTTTCTATTTCTGTCAAGAGTGTCTGGCATTTTGATAAGGATGCATTGAATCTGTAGATTGCTTCAGGTAATATGTCACTTTTAGCATAACTAATTCTTCCAATTCATGAGCATGGAATACTTTCCATTCTGTTGTGTCCTCTTCAATTTATTTTATCACTGTTTTATAGTTTTCACTGTAGAGATGTTACAACTCCTTGGTTAAATTTATTTCTAAGTATTCTGTAGTCATTGTAAATGGGATTGCTTTGTTGATCTTTTTCCAGCCTATTTATTAATGTATAGACTCATTACTGATTTTTTTGTATGTTGATTTTATATCCTGCAACTTTACTAAATTTGTTTATAAATTCTAAGAGTTTTTAGGTAGTCTAGATTTTTCAATATACAAGATCATGTCATCTTCAAAGAGAGCTAATTTGAGTTTCTCCTTTCCAACTTGATTGTCCTTTATTTCCTTCTCTTGCCTAATTGCTCTAAGTAGGACTTCTAGTACTATGTTGAGTAAAAGTGGTGAAAGTGGGCATTCTGTCTTCTTCCAGTACTTACAGGAAATTCTTTCTATGATGTTAGCTGTCATATATTGCCTTTATTGTGTTGAGGTGTTTCTTCTATATCTAATATCTTGAGAGTTTTATGAAGGGATGTTGAATTTTATAAACGCTTTGTGTTTGAGATGGTCTATTTTGTCATTTATTCTGTCCATGTGATGTATTACATTCATTGATTTGCATGTGTTGAACTATCCTTGCATTCCTGGAATAAATCCACTTGATCATGATGTATTTATCTTTTTCATGTGCTGCTGGATTTGCTTTGTTAGTATGTTGTTGAGGATTTTTGCATCTATGTTCCTCAGGGATATTGGCCTATAGTTTTCTTTCATTGTGTGCTTCTCTGATTTTAATATCAAGGTAATGCTGACCTCAGAATAAATTAGGAAGAATTCCCTCTTCTTCAATTTTTTTGGAATAGTTTGAGAATCAGTGTTAGTTCTACTTTAAAGCTTTGGTAGAATTTAACAGTAAAGCCACCCAGTGCTGAGCTTTTCTTTGTTGGGAGACTTTTTATTAGTGATTTAACGTTTTTACTTATTATTGGTCCTTTGAGGTTGTCTGTTTCGTTTTACTTCAATCTTAGTAGGTTGTATTTGTCTAGGAATTTATCCATTCTCTGTAGGTTTTCCCATTTGTTGGCCTGTTGTTGTTCATAATGGTCTCTAATGATGCTTTTTATTTCTCACAGTGAATCTTTGAGAGTGGCTTAAGCTGTCTGAACTGCTGCTTCAGGCCTAAATGATAGGCCCAGATATTGAGCTCATCTTTCTAAATTAGCCAACCTTGGTTTTTTATATATATATATGGTTTACATTACATGGTTTATAATTCAAAACTATTATCTGGAATTATCTATAGCTTACAGTAAAAACTTCAACTCAAATAAATTAAATATAGGGTGCTCTAGGTGTCTTTCTTATGTGCTGGCAAATATAAATTCTTTCAAAGCATGTTCATAAACTAGTAGCCTAGAGATTGGGCAAAATTTGACAAATAATTTGATTGAGCTAGCAAAATATTTAAAAATATTGAACCAATTTTTAAAAATCAGAAAGTTTCATAGAAAAAAAAAGCCTAGGTTGAAAACTCTTTTTAGACTTTCAGATGGCTCTAGCAACAAGCACTGTGCTCACATTCTCACAGGTCGACACTTGGCTGGAGCCAAAAAGTAGCTGCCCCCATTAGATGGGGTTTATGCTCAATTTGCCACAATTCCCAACATTTACTGATGCCTCTCCTAAACTGAGGCTGTAGGTTGCCTTTAAAAGTCACATTTACACTGTTGTCTCTGTTGCCATGTCACCACAAAAAGTTATCAAATGAAAAATACAGTTAGAGGCCTGTGTTTTCTATGAGACCTGATATTCTATATAGTCTGTAGATAGTGTGTGTGTGTATATATATATATATTCTATGAGCATGGATATTTCTTTATGAAAATGAAAATCATGTCCATATATTCCATGTAAAATACCTGGTGGCCTTCCCTCACTTACTTAGCTGGCTCCTATAAGTATTTTAGCTTGCAACCCTTTTCCAATCATTCTTCCTGACATTCTGAGAGAAGCTTCCGCAGCTGGGAGCATAGTGACTAGGGACACTGTCACTAGGATTTTGCCATCCCTCACTTTTCTTATGGCAGCTCCCCTCAACCCCCACAATTTGTTTATATATTAATATTTGCAAACAACTATTGTTTAAATATGTGATACTATGGCTAAAATTAAATTTGAAAACCACCTTTGTAATAAGTATTAGAACATCTGTATGCACACTCATCCCTTTATGAAAACTATGACTAGGATTAGATTCTAATACCCTCTATTAATACTCCTATACTCTACTAGAGTAGAGCATCAGTAAAATGTATAACGAAAGAAAGAGAAATAGGTCATCTATATGATGTGTTAACATACCTGACAATATATCATAATTTGAAAGGTAGTTGTAAATATTACCTTTCTGGACACCTTTTAACCCATAAAAAAAGAATATTTACCATCTAAACAAATTAACTTGTACCATCTCAAATAAGAAGGCTTTATTAGTAGGCCAGTAACTTCCACCACTACGTTAACATGAACTGTCACTCTACTTATAAAAGTCCCCACTTCTGAGAAAGATTATACTTGAGAGCTGTATTGCACAAAAACAGAGCATTCCTCTCATGAATCCACTTTCTGATTTGCACATAATTACTTCCTTGAAAACTAGAGAGGAAAGCTATCACGTACTTTCTGCAGGAGGCTCTTCTGGCCACTCCATCTATAGGGTTGTTTGGGTAACTTACAAGGCTCTCCTGGACACTGAGGCATCACTCAAAGGTAAGTTTTACTGAGAACACAGAATCCAAGGCTTCTCCAACTCATACTTTCTAAGAAGATGCAATTTGATGTCAGTATTTCAGAGCATAATACAAAGCAGGTTTTCTCCTGAATGATTAAGGCCTGACAAGTGCCTCCTCTTAGCCCTGGCACCTTGTTCCTATATATGTTTGCTAGTTTAGCTGCACAAAGAAACACATTTTGGGGAGGAAAAAAAAAAGATAAATAGATTTTGCCAGGTTGGCTTTGAACCTATCTTTCACACCACTGTGAAGTGCGCTGCCAGGATGTGCGATATGTAGTTAGAAGCAGCAGATGGAAAAGCATTTTTGAGGGGCTTTTTGATGGTTCTGAATCTATGCAGCATTTACACACCAAAGCATGCTTGTTCATCTGTTATATATTTAGGGATATTTAAACTGTGAACATTTGTCTTCCTTAAAGACTACAAAAGTATCTGGAGACTGACTGACTTACTAAATAGACACAGTAAATTGATCAATAATTAGTTTGACATCCATCACCCCTTGGCCCCTCACTTTCAACCAATTCCTGGCCCTCATTCTGTATTGCCTGGCAGTAGCCTTATGTGGAGCCACGAGCATCCTATGTAGTGGAAAAAATGTCACAGCACCAAAAGAAAAATACACTCCCCGTGTATGAGTGTGGAGAGAGAGACAGAACTTTTAAAAAAGTTATTTATTTTTTAATTGACATATGAAACTATATGTATTTATTATGTATAACATGATGTTTTGAAGTAGACATTATTTGTGAAATCGTTAAATTGAGCTAATTAACAAATGCATGAACTCACATAGCTATCATTTTTTTTCTGGTGAGAACACTTAACATCCTACCCTCTTAGCATTTTTCAAGAATACAATATATTGTCATTAACTAAAGTCATCATGCTATACAATACATCTCTTGAACGTATTCCTCCTAACTGTAAATACGTATCCTTTGACCAACACCTTCCCAGCCTCCTCTCCTCTCAGCCCCTGTTAACCACCATTCTACTCTCTACTTCTGTGAGATCAATTTTAGATTCTGCGTGAGTCAGAGAGACCACTTTTAAGAAGCTCCATGAAAATGTAGGACAGTGAAATGACATGGAATGTCATCCTGTAATTCAGCAAAAGGTCGAAGTTTCCATAGTTGGATACTTTCTGCTTAGAACTTTCTCCTAATATTTTTTAAAATGATATTGGAGATGAGTGCCACCAAGAGAAAAATACACTTGAACAAGCCATAGGGGATTCATTTCTTCCCCAGTTGCACATGTCTTACTCAGTAGAAACCAGTGAAAACAAAACAACATGCTTAAAATTTAATCCTGGGATAAACTGATAGTCACTTTCCAGAGCTAGTACCAAAATGAATCCTAAATTAATAATATTTAAATTAATGACTGACATTATCTGAAATGCCTGCATGAGACATTTGTGTTTACTGTATACCCTTCACCCATCCTTAACCTTGTTGCCTCAAATTGGCAATTTCAGAGGAAGAGCTCATGGCAAGAATAGATAAGCAGCTATTTATGGACAACAAAGTCACTGTTGTAATAATGAGATCTGGTTGGAACATAGAATTATTGACTCTGGATTGTTCTGTGAATTCTGAAACCCAAAGATTATTTAAGAACTTCCTGAAGCAAACCTCCGATCCTCATCAGGCACCACACTATGCTTACCGATACGTAAGTGCTATAGAGAATGTGAAAGAAAAGGAGGAAGGACAGCAGAACTCCAAAGACAAGCAAACCCAATTTTGACAAAACATGGGCAAAGTAAGGGGGAAAAGTATCCACTTTTGACTCTTCAATTAAAATGCATTTTCTCACTACTTCGGTCATTGCTTGGACTCATTATACTGAATATTCAGAAACAACCAATAAATTTTAAAATCAGTGGGGCTGAAACCTGAGGATCTCTACTGTTTTATTTCCTCAATCTCAGAAAGCTGGGAACAGTAACCAATGCCATCTTTCACTGACCTCACAGCCTAAACTCTAACGGGTTCTTGGTTGATATGCCATACTGCTTCCCTGAATAAATTAGCATAAGCACAAAGCCTGAGTCCCAGAAGAGACAATCAATAGATATCAGTCTCAATCTTCCTTAGCAGGGATGTTTTGAGGATTCATAATCAAAGCACTATTGCCTGGCACATATTAAGGGCTCAATAAATGTTAATTTTCTTCTTTCTGGCCTTTTCCTTATAGTTAAACAAAAACATAAAAACCATGACATTTTTAAATGTGAAACTCTGATAAATTTGAAAGAACATTCTGTGGACCCAAAAATAAAAAAAAAAAATGATATCTTCTAACTAAATATAATGTTTGTGAAACTGATTTACATTTCAAATTTTGGCAGTACACCTATGAAGGGTGTCTCTGGCTCAGAACTCTGGCAAGAGGTGATGAGGACTTGAACTAAGGTGGTGGCAGGAGATTGGAGATAAATGGTTATAAGAGGCGGGATAGCAGAATTGTCAGGCCTTCAGTGCTGTCGACAGACAACCTGGGTTCCATCTCAGCGCCAACCCCTGCTAACTATGTGATTCAAGCACTTGTCTTACTTTCCAATCTGTGAAATAAAGAGAAATGTATTCTATCTTCACTGATGGATATGAGGATCAAATGAGACAATACATGTAAAGCACTTAGCATGGCTCCGGACATGTTTGTGCAATAAATGTTGGCCATTATTCATACCTGGAGATTATCACTGTGTGACTATTCCCAATTAAAAAATATGTGTTCTACTATTTAGTCTCAACTGGTCCCTGATCACATGAAAACCTTGAGAAAAAATGGTCCCTCCATGTGGAGATGGGACCGTTTGTTTTGTGGGAAAAGAATGCAAGCTAAGCCTGGATATGGTGGCTCATGCCTGTAATCCCAGCGCTTTGGGAGGAAGAGGATCACTTGAGGCCAGGAATTCAAGACCAGCCAGGGCAACATAGCGAGACTGTCTCTGCAAAAACTGAAAAAAGAATAAACATTAAAATATTTAATTGCCATAACAGACTGTCAATCCTGGGACCTGAAAAATCTAGCATTCAGTTTTTGAGTTTCATTTTAACCGATAACATAGAATTCTGGTGTCCCGGGTATTAGAAAGCTCAGAATTAAACTGAGAGACCACTCAATAACTGCCAACATTTGGTTGAAAAAATATTTTTGAGAAACAAAATCATATACCCATCCATTTCCCAAGGGGTTCTAAGTGCTAGTCTCTGACTCATGATAAAAGGCCTAGGAAAATTAGCTTTCTATTAAAATATTTTTGCTAAATTTTGTTTTAATTCAGAGTCAGTAAAAACCATACCTGTCTGAAAAACATGTCGTATTGCCAGGAAAGCTGCTATTAGAGACATCATCCATAAATTATCTCTATTTAAGATATCGGTAAAAATTTTTCTTAGATATTTACGGTATGAAAATTTACCCCTGAAGAAATAATATATTTGTGTGCTTCTTTTTAATTTTTAATCAATAACTACATTGTTTTATTGTGGCATCCAAGGATCTCATAATTAAATTTCCTGTCCAAGTATAATATGATTTATGCTTAAAGTTAATAAAATTGGTAAAACTGGTTTTCCACCTTTTTCTACCATGATTTGCCTATCATTATAAAAATACAACTGAAGAAGATAGTCAGAAATTGATACTTAATAGGCAGTCAAGAGATATTGATCCCCCCCAACATACTTCAATCTACTAATAAATTTTCATTCTTTTAGATGTTATTAACCATTATACATGAGATTTTAGAAGTAGCTATATAAAGTTTTTAAAGTAGGGTACATGTGACTTATCAGTAATGGCCCTCAATATATACTGCTCTGATTGAAGTATTACATAAATACTTATTGGATGCCTATTATGTGGCATAACAAAACCATATGATATTGGTAATGACAATTTAAATAAATTTGGCTCAATAAATAAATCAAAATGTTGGGAACAGATTATGTGCTCCTTTGGCCTTGTTAAGGAAATTTCATATTACATAAGTAATATGTCATTATTGGAAGAACAAATTTAAAAATGGAAATAATGAAAATAAATTAATATTAAAATCACTTGCAAGCCTGTTGAGACAGTGTTTATTACTATTTTGATGTATATCTGCTTATCCTTTTTTCATGCAAATTTATTCATATAAATACATATTTTACTTAAATTTAGAATCAAATCACTTACATTATAGTTCAATATATTTTAAATGGTATTTCATATCACTTAACATAGAGGGACACCATTTTTGATGATTGCGTAGCATTCTATTGTATAGATATACCTTCACCAGATAAATGAGTCCTATACTGTTGACCATTTAATTATTCATCATTTGAAAAGACATTGTCTTATTTCACTAAAAAATTGGGTTTTTTTTTTTGTAAGTATTGGATTTATAGAATATCTGAGAGAAACCAATCTAAAGAGAGGGAAAACATCCTAAGTTTAACTTTTAAACCAGTGATGTGAGTGTGAGCACCTAGTACAGGAAAATGGGCACGCTCTTGCCCTCCAACAGGTGTGCGAATTGTTACAGGCTTTGAAGAGGAAAATTTGCAAGGTTCTAACCAGGTGCAGATCCTTTCAACTGGCAATCCCACTTCCAGAAAGTTATCTTAAGAAAGTAATTGAACTAGTGGCATATGTATTTATACAAATTAATGCTTCTCAGCAATGTTAATATAAGGCACAAGAAGATTTAAGGAGACTTCTTCTATCCCTATTTTTTTACAGTACTTAAAAGTTTTAACCTATTTTTACATTTATGAAATTAAGTCCCCTAGAATTTATTTTGCTGTAATGTGTGAAAATCTAACTAGTTTGTTTCCTGATGATTAGTCATGTGTCCCAATACCATTTACTGAATAGTCTATCTTATCCACAATGATGTCAATAAAACCTTCAACATTTTTTCAGCATATATTTATGTGAGCTTCTGTATTTTTTGTTCTGGTCCATAGGTTTACCATCTATTATGATGGTGACATCAGACAGCTTTTATCATTGTAATTCAGTAATTTTGAAAACATTTCTCTAATTACCTGTTCAACGAATATTTATTGCAGGTCTGGTTTTTGTAAGACATAATAGCTGACACTATGAGCAAAAGAGACACAGCTGTTGCCGTTATGTGGCTTACAGTTTAATGAAGAAGATGGACAATAATCTCACAAGTAAATCTATACCTACGAAGTATGAGAAGTCCTGGAAAAGGAAGGTAACTGTGAAGGAATACATTATTAACTTTGTGGCATCAGGGGTGCTTCATTCTTTCCAATTAATGTTTTCTTCCAGAATTTCCTTTACTATATATATTCTACAAATGTCAGATATATTTTCAAGTTTTTAAACAAATTTGATCCATACATTAATTAGAGTTGAATTAAATTTGTAATTGAATTCAGGAAGACAATATATTTGTAATATTAAACATTTACAGCTAAGTACAAGGTGTACTTCACTTATGTATTTTTTTGAAAATCCCATTAGGAAATTAATTTTTTTTAATAAAACTTGGATACTTCTTAATAAATTTAATATCAGACATTTAATTATTTTTGCTGTAGCTGTTAATGGTATCTGTTTCCATATGATTTTAAAAGTCACCGGCATACAGGATGGCTATGAATATTTGCATATTTGATGAGATACTTCTTCATTTCACAGTAATATTAGTAATATAGTAATATTCTATACTATATAAGTCGTCTATTGCAACTTTTTCATTTTTATTCTTGGTAATTCTAGTGGATCATCAAAGAATTATCTTTTTTCATTTCAATATTCATACTGATTTTTAACATTTTAATTGACTTTCCCGGTTAGCAGCTCTTTCTTAGCATTGTAATATAAAATCGATGACAGAGAGCAAGTGTGTTTGTCTTTTTCCTGACTTTAAGTTGATTTAAATGCAATTCTTCTAGTGTTACACTAACATACATGATGCTAATTGTTGGGTTGCTATAAAGTTTATCTTGTTTGGAAATACATTTCCAGTATAATAAAAGTATGTTTAATTAAAATATAAATGTTCTTCAAACTCATCAAATAGATTTAAAGCAATGAAGGGGATGCTCATGCTCTTCTTTTTCTTTCTGTCCTAGAGGTAATTTATATTAATAAATCCCCTAATATTGAACTATCTTTGAATGAATAGCTGAATTCTATCTCCAATCATTTACTGAAAATATTTGTACTGTATTTGTGAGTTTAATCCACAGTTCCCTTATTTTTTCTCTCTTTTTTCTTAAATATTTTATTCATCCTTTTATTCTGAAAATAACATTTCTGATATCAGAATTTCCAGACTTTTCTTATAATTGGGAAATTTTTTCTCTTTTATTCTATACAAGATGTTAGATGGCTTAAGAATTTCTGTTTCTTGAGGGTTTTTTGAATGATGTTCTCCAAAAACTTGTGTGTGCCTAGCAGCTTTTAAAGGGGGAGCTTCTTTGATAATGTTCTTTGATAATTTTTTCAGCATTTTCTATAGTCAATAATCTATTCAGGTTTTACTATGGTTTGCAATACTATTTGGTCATCTATATTTTTATGCTAGTTAAATTCATTAATATTTATCAAATTTTGTCAAATGTGCTCTTTGTTTTTGTTTTTTTTGTTTTTTTTTTTTTTGAGATGGAGTCTTGCTCTGTCGCCCAGACTGGAGTGCAGTGGTGCCGTCTCGGCTCACTGCAAGCTCCACCTCCCGGGTTCACGTTATTCTTCTGCCTCAGCCTCCCTCCCAAGTAGCTGGGACTACAGGCACCCGCTACCACGTCCGGCTAACTTTTTGTATTTTTAGTAGAGATGGAGTTTCACCGTGTTAGCCAGGATGGTCTCAATCTCCTGACCTTGTGATCCGCCCACCTCGGCCTCCCAAAGTGCGAGGATTACAGGCGTGAGACACCGTGCCCAGTCCAAATGTGCTCTTAAAATCAATTTTATTTCTTCTTTATTTGTAATTATATAAACTTTACAGGTTGAATTTGGAATATTTTTATTTTCCTTTTTTTTCTTTTTCTTTTTATTTTTTCTTTTTATTTTTTGAGATGGCGGCGCCTTGCTCTATTTCCTAGACTGGAGTGCAGTTGATGCAATCTTGGCTCACTGCAGCCTCCGCCTGCCAGGTTCAAGTGACTCTTCTGCCTCAGCCCCCCGAGTAGCTGGGAGTACAGGCATGCACCACCACGCCCGGCTAATTTTTGTATTTTTAATAGAGATGGGGTTTCACCATATTGGCCAGGCTGGTATCAAACTCATGACCTTGTTATCCACTGCCTCATTTTCCCTAAGTGCTGGGATTACAGGTGTAAGCCACCGCACCCGGCCTTTTCTTTTCCTTTTTTCTGCTTTAATTGTTTGCTGTTTTCTTCCAGCTTTCCAGGTAGTCTCAGTTAATCTCATTCTTTCCTTTTGGTTTCTTGCTTAATAATGACAGCCCTTAAGGGTTAATAATCTTCCTCTAAGAATAGTTTTCTTAGGTAAGTTAAGGTAAATAATCTTCCTTTAAGAATAGTTTTTGGCTACATCTTATGTGCTTTGGTAGATAGAATTCTAAATTATTTTTTATTTTCTAAATAATCTATAATTATAGATCTGATTGTTTTTTAACTCAAGTGTTATCGCACAAGGACAATATATGTGTATATTATTTATATTTCATATATATGTATAAATATATGCATATATGTATATATATTTAATATTGAAGTCAGAATAGTTTGTGTTTATAAATTATATTTTAGATGTTTAGAAATTATGATAATTTCTCATTTTATTTTATTGTGGTTAGACCATATGGCCTAATGTCAGAATTTATTGAGGTTTTCCAATTTTAAAAATATTCTATGGATACTTGAAAAGAATGTATATTCCCAATTTTTGTGAATCCCAAAGTCTTGGCAACTTACTGGTTGGTCTACTTGGTGGTGGGGTGAAGCAAGGAAACTACTAAGCTGTTCTCTCTATCAGCTGGCTTCTCCACATCTCTCCACATTTATCCATTCTCAATCCTTATGGCTGCTTCTTTTTAGGCAGATCTAATCTATTCTGTCTTTATACATCTTACTTTTCCCTACCTGGTTTTGCTTTTGCTATTTCTTTACTGTGTCTTGTCTTTGAAGTCTCTACTAATCCACAATCATCAGTTCATTTAAAAGAGTCATCCTTTCATCCTTTTACCTCCTGGCACCCTCACCTAACTAACCCATACTCTCTCTTTTGTTGAGGCTGTGGATGGCAAACGCCATTAATTGCCTACTCCATAGTGCTTTTCCCATAATTGCTGACAGAACTCTGCTTTTGTTTATCACAAATATATGCCTAGCCCCAAAGCAATGGATTGTGATTAGCTTAGACCAATTATGGCAATCCTGGAACCTACTATTCCAGATTACAATCCAGGTAAGTGTGGCTATGTAACTCAGATAAGAAAGAATAGTATTTGGATTTGCATGGATTTCGAAAAGCATTTGGAAAAGTCTGCTAGACAGTATGATTTGGGGGAAAGCTTTAACTTTCTAAGGAGATTCACTGCCTTCCCTAATTTCTTTCTGACTTAAAGGAGAATGTGACAATTTGAAATTATTAGGAAAATGTTGAGAGAGCTGCAGAAACATTGACACTAGTCAATATCCTAACACTAACAACATTTCAGCACCAAACATCCTCTATAATGCATATCCCTATTTAAAAATAAAGAAAGAAAGAATTATAGTTGGGCTGTTTTGTTACTTGCAGCCAAATGCATTTCTAACTGATACATTAGATTTATATCCCCTTCTGTGTTGCTTTATAATTATCCTTCCATTTCTTTGCATATATTTAACTGTCTTAACTAGCTTGAAATTACTTATATTCATGAAATTTTCTTATTTTTATTTTGTATCTGGAAATAGCTTAAGTCAGAATTTCGCACATGATAAGCATGTAATTATGCAATTATTTAGCACAGCTAAAATGTATTAAGTACCCTCTATGTACTATACAGTCTTTTAGGTGTTTTACATATATTCATTATTTATTCTCCAAAACCAGTGTATAAAGCAACTACTATTTTTATATTCCCATTCTCACAGATGAGGAAACTAAGGTACAAGGTCATACATCCCTAACCCATGTCCTGTTTAGGAAACAAAAATGTGCAGCTCACTGCCAGCACTCATTTCTTGGGGCGAATGTAAAATGGGTTAAGAGGCAAAGCCAAAGTTTGAACTGAAGAACTCTGACCCCAAAACCCATGCTGTCAATAACCAGGATATACTATCTCTTATTTGATACATGATTTCAGTTTTTTTTAATTTGGCAATGATATTTTGCATACCCATATATTTGGCAAACTTACAAACACACATGCCTACTCCCACATATACAACACAACCCCCAAAGAACTCTTTACTTGATATTACAATCTGTTTAATAAACAGTCATTCTTTTCCAGGAAGTCCCTGTTTTAGTAGCTGTGGTAAATCGTTGAGTCCCTTCTTCATTCAAAAGATTAATTTCAGCATTTTCCCTCAAAGGCTAGCTAAAACCAGAACCTGCCACAATTCTAACTACTAGATTGTTTCAAAACAAAGGTAGTCATTTTGTATAAAATAAGATTTGACCTGAATCTTCACCCTTTATTGGATTAAACCCAAAACCTCAACATTTATGAAGCTTTGAGAATGAACTTTGGGTTGGCTTCCTCACTTTTGTTTTTATACACCTCTTTACTCTTTGGGTTTGTCCAGGATGAAAAAACTGAATGACCAAAATAGCAGAGAGAAGATGCCCTTCGAGGCCCAGTAGAGTCAAGAAATAGTAAAAATTTAGGTAGAAAGTAGCTGTTTTTTATAGTGTCATTTCTAAATCAATATTGTTTAAATAGAAAATCAGATGTTTATGTGACTAACAATATAATGTTATTTTATTATAACAAAATTCTGGACTCTCTCACTAACAAACATATAGTAAAGTGATTAACGTAGAGTCTCTTAAAACATTACAAGTTTTGTGACCTTGGGCAAGGCACTTAACCTGCTTAGCCATCTGTAACAAGGTCAATAATGGTGGCTACAGCTAGGATTGACATGAGTTGTATATGAGCTGATGTTTATAAGGCATCCTCATCATTATTGTCACAGAACAGCTAATATGTACATAGTTCTTACTATGTGTCAGGCTCTATTATAAGTTTTTTTAGTATTAACTTGTCTAATTTTTACAATAACACTATGAGATAGCTGCTGTTATCTTCATTTGAAGAGGTGAACAAATTGAGGCACAGAGTGATTAAATAACTTACCTAAATTCACACTGTATGTAAAGGATTCAAACCAGGCAATCCAACCCCCATCCCCATGCATTAACCATTACACTCTATCATGAGTTCAGAAATAACCATTTTTACACTCCATTTTTCAAAATAATGCATAATTGTTAAAATTAAATGATATTTCAAATCAAAATAAATATATTCAACATAAACAACCTCTACATAGCAAGCTGAATTCATGTCTGAAATCAAAATGGTATAGACCTAAAAGAATTTAGGCAAGGCATCTGTATATATGCATGTATCTATATTGTCAGGGGTATCTGCAAAAACAGAATTAACTTATGTTTTTATTAAGCCATTTATTTTTAGATAATTATAGAGTCATATGCAGTTGTAAGAAATAACAAAGAAAGATTTCATACACCTTTTATTCAATGTTACCCAGAGTAACATCTTGTGAAACTGTAGTGCAATATCACAACCAGAGTATTTATTTATATATGTAGACAAGATACAGAAATTTCCATCACCACAAGGATCTCTCATGTTACTCTTTTATCGCCATACCCATGCCAATTCCACCCTTTCCTGGCTTAGCCCCAAATCACTGATCGGTTATTCACCTCTAGATTTTGTTATATGCAAATATCCATATTTCTGAAAGTTTTCACAAAGTGGCTAATTGATTTTATGAGATTTTGAACTTACTTTGTGTGTATTAGATCCTCAGTATCGCCTTACTGAATTGTCTTTAGTCAGGATAGGAATGGGCTTAAGTGTGAATAATGAGAGAAGTAGCAACATAATGACATAAACAAGAGGATTCTCTACTTCCTCTACAGCAGTCTCATTCCTACATATGACTTCTGGTTTCAACAACAGTTTTGTCATTTGTAAGCGTGAAACACTTTTTAGAAGATTTTACATTCCAAGGTCTTATATTAATAAACTTTCGTTGTAATAACATCATATTTCTGCCTATGTACGTTGTTGTTTGTGAAACAAGGAAACATAAAGGGTTATCTGGGAATGTCAAAAGAAGTTCACTTATTTACCCATAATGAAGGGAACTTATATTACTAAAGAATTCTGCACGGAAGTCTCAAGATTTCATATAGTGACCAACATATCCATAAGCAATGCATAGAAAACAGAAGTTAGTGTGTGTTCGTAGGAGTTAGAGCCACAGGTGATTTATAATTTTATACTTTATTACCGTTTATGATGCTTGTATAATAAGCACGCATCACCTTTATGACAGAAAATCATACTTTTTGACAGAAATATGATGAATTAATTTTTCACATTAAATGCTACAAGGGCTGTTTTTCTGGAGAAGATATGCAAGTGTGTAGAGTCCCTGCATTTAACGGTGGGTGTTTCTGTGTGTCCAGACTTCTTGGTATATTATATTCTAAAAACTACTTCGCAAATATTTACTAGAAAAGAGTGATAATCGTATTTGTTTTTCTAAATCAAGATAACACTTGAGTTTATTAATAGGCCAGTAAAAATTATATTGCACATAATGCTGCACAAAATTTGCCTTTTACACTTTTTAAAACTATTTCCAAAAGACTTTAATGAGTTAAATTTTATTTACATCATATAAGTTATATTACATACAACACAGAATGTCAGAATTAGCAATAAATTACTTGATAAGAAAATGTAATTACTCTGAATTTGTTTATATTCAATAATAAATTATCCTTACATTTTCTTACTCTTCATTCCTATTTGAACAACTCAAGTTTACACTTCAGTTCTCCTGGATATCTTCTTTCTAGCTTTTGGCTTTATGCTTTCCATCAGTTTTGTGAATAGTTGAAAAAGTAAACAATAAACTTTTTATTTACTATCCCTTATGCTTTATTTTGATCTTTTTAAACATCTTTGCCCTTTGATATTTGGAAAGATAAGTGTAATATCTGATATACAAAAAGCATTTCTAAAATGATCTAATCAACCAATCCTCAGAGTTCTGCAGTTAAGCCAAATATTGCAGTGGTGAATGGTGAATAAAAATGAAAATGTAAGGTCCTTAAGCAAATATAATATTTCTTTAGACTGATCTATACCGAAAAGTCTTTAGGAACCCTTAAACAAACTTACTTATCAGGCAAGCATGAGTGCCCCAAATAATAGCATGCAGTTCCATCATTCTGAATATTCTACTGATGGTCAATATTCTGAAGCCAGTCCTTTCCATACATAATTCCTCCCACCTTGTCAAGAGGATGTGGAACATCTGTATAGCATTAAAGGGTAGAGTAAATGCTTCCTCTTCTCTTCAAAGGCAGTTTTGTTCTTTTTGTTTGTTTGTTTTTTCAGCCTAGATACTATGAAGGCAGTCATTTGAAATGTATACAGCCGATTCTTTGTTTAAATCTGGAAGTTGGTGCATAGCAGATTAGCTGACTTGGTAGCTCTCTCTTTTTTGCCTTAATAGTTTGATAATGATTTTAGTGAGCACACAGAAAAAAAAGAAAAGTTACACCTCTTGTATCTAAGCTTTAGCTACTAGCAAATAGATGGTCAGTAATTCATGTCTCACTAACATAATAGGCACATTTGATTAAAGTTCATTTAAGCCTTTGCCAATAGGTGCTCTGTGAAATGAAGCAAATAGGAGAGCATCCATCTGATTGGCTTGACTTACCAGCCTCAGCACATTGAGGTGAAATCAAGCGTCATTAGGGATTATCAAATACAATTTTAGTGCCCGCTTAGAATTAGGTAGTAGTCATTCAGGAAAAAAACAAGAAACATTATGACTTATGTAGCTTACAATCCTAGCAAATTACACATTTGCTTAACCTTACCATGCCTGCGAAAGAAATTTTTTCAAAGGTGCCAATGGTCAGACAGCCATGGGGCTCTAGTATAGAAATCAAATTTGTTTGCTTCAGAATCAAGCGTAAACAATGTTACACAAACTGCTGGAAGCTATCTAATGGCTCACCTTTATCCCCCAGCTGAAACCCCACCTGGTCCATGGGAGCCCTGAATCATCATTCTGTGTCAATGCATTCTGTAGCTATGCATCAGCACCTCTTACTCCTATCCGGAGACAACTCACTCAATTTAAGTTCTGTTAAAGTTAACTTAGGAAACATGTAGCCTATAAATAGAGGGGAGCATTTGGGAATGTGTGTGTGTGTGTGTGTGTGTGTATTGGCATCTATTAAAACATATCTACTCTTTCAAAAGTGCTCCATTGTAAGGGGAATATGCGGGCTAATTCTCATATTTCTGTTTATTTGTTTAACTAACTATTAAGTGACATAATACTTGCCTGTAACATTGCTATCTCTATTATGAATGACATAATTATCATAATTCTCAGATTTAAAAGCCCTCTGTCTGAGAGCTTTTTTCCTTCCTTTGTGAAAATTAAAACAGTTACTTCACTACATGCTCTATTGGGATGACTGACAATTGATGAAAACATACCAAGCTCCCACAAATAATTTTAATTTCCATCCAAAATAAAAATGTGTTAATTCCTCATGCCTATAACAAAAATATTTTCATAATGATACTGTTTACACAGATTTAATCAGTTGTGTCACTGGGGTACAGCAAAAACAGCAATGTGACCTGCTGAGATTTAGCACCAGATTGCAATTTACAATCAAGGCAGCAAGAGTCACTGAAGTGCATAGATCTCGCCCCAATTACTAATTAATCAGACCCGAAGAGGTCTCCATAAAAGGCACGACATTCAGCTGTGCGTCCCATAAATTTAAAGGCCTCCTCTGTATTTTAAGGAGGAAAGGTGACCCATGGAGTCAAATCATTACATGGTACGTATCTTGTACAAAAGCTCATCCAACACCTTCCATTGGGTGCCTACTTATCCTTCTCCACTCCCTTTTTAAATGTTCTGAATACAAAATTTCACACTATGGCAGTAGCCCAGCATCATTAAAATGTCAGTATGCTGGTTTCTGTATAAAAACAAGTGACTGGCTTGCTTTTTTGAGTTTCTGTATCTGTACAAGTCTTTTTTCCTCTGCAGCTAGTGTCTACAGAAAATGACAGGGTATAATAGGTAAATGTATTTTAAGAGTGTGTTGGGAATTATGGGGAATAGCAATCAGTGTAATTCAGTTCAGTCCAACTTCTACCCAACTTCCTCAAATGAAAAATATATTTGATCCCCTTCACATGGGGATCAGATAATAGAAGTTTTATGAACTGCTCTGCTTTGACAAAAAAGATTCCAATTGAGTAGTCTAAAAGAAAACATGCATTGCTGACTTGTTTATTTTAGCCATCTTTAAAATAATGAGCCGGATTCTCATTTTTCTTCCTTTCCTGGATCCCTCCTCTATGTGGAGCATTCCCTTTGAAGTAAATGGCAGCCCTGGACCTAGAGGAGATCTGCAAGGGGAAGGAGCAAAATGAGAATCAGGCTGCTGATTTCAGATTCTTGATGGATAGCCTGGTCAAATGAAAGCTAAAATGATTTGAGTCACGTTGCATTAACCACACGTGGTTCTGTATGGGCCACCCTAACACACAGTATCAGACCTGAAGGCAGGGATATTGGTACCCTCATATGTGTGCAGGAAGAACAACCAATTGCAGAAATGATAACTACTTTATCAGATATTTTGATGATACAATCTGTCCCCACTTTTGCTTATAAGGGATTTCTGGAAACTGTCATGAAATAGATATCATAAAGCAAATCAGGTTTTTGCAGAGGAAAGGTGCAATGACAAGAATTTTGCATTCTTAACCAAGGATCATATCGTGTAAATCACAGCTGTGGCAAAATAAGCTATGATAAGGTAAAAATGCAAAAGCTATAAGACAAGATAAGATTTTTTTTTTTTTTTTTTCTGAGAAGGAGTCTTGCTCTGTCGCCCAGGCTGGAGTGCAATGGTGTGATCTCGGTTCACTGCAATCTCTGCCTCCTGAGTTCAGCAATTCTCCTGCCTCAACCTCCTGAGCAGCTGGGATTACAGGTGCCTGCCACCATGCCTGGCTAATTTTTAGTAGATACCGGGGTTTCATCATGTTGATCAGGCTGGTCCCAAACTCCTAACCTCAGGTGATCCACCTGCCTCGGCCTCCCAAAGTGCTGGGATTACAGGCATGAACCACCGTGCTTGGCCCACGATAAGAACTTCAAACAGCTTACTTACACTTCAGGTCCTAAATGCACATTGTGCACTGAGTAGAGGAGGGATCACAACACTCATAACCTGGTATTCTTAGTCCCTGTCTGCCATTAATGGGTTGTGTGATCAGGCATGAGCATCCCCCCAAACTCTCTCCTTCTCTCTAACCTGAACATACCATATTATCACCATTTACACTATGTATCAATATTCTATTGAATTGCTAGTAATTATGTTTATTTCCTTAGCACATAGAGGAGGAATACCTAAAATCCATATCCCTTAAAAATTAGACAACGTCTGAGCTGATATGTTTTCTTTCTCTTGATGACTTTCTCTTCTGTAAATAGAAATGGATGATGAAGATGGCGGTGGTACAATTTCAACAATAATTATCATTGTATTAAGTAGCATGTGATGAGCATGCTGGCTAAGTACCTTCTGGTCCCTTTTGTACCCTCACAACTCCATGAGGTTTTTATCACCCTTGTTTACATGTGAGACAACTGAAATATGAGAAGTTGCATTACAGTCAGCTAGCACCTTCCACCTCGATTCACCCCAATGTGGGGGTAAGAAAGAGCTTTTTTACTTGCTTTTAAGTTCAGCACTTTATTGACCCCCGAAACAGGGCAAACACTGCTGGACAAAGTGGACTGTTTCAGGCATTTCATGTTTTTTCTTGTTATTGTTGTGGCTGATGATTTGATTCTTCCACCAGAAAAAGTACTTCTGCACTTCCCCACTATCAAGTCCCCTCATTGTATTTAAAGTTAGAACAACTGTTCAATTCAGACCAAGTAGCACTTACCGGAAAAGAGGAAGGGCAGATAAAAAATTCTTGTGTGACCTTTCTGATTACAACATCTCTTGAATGTGTAACAGCCATTTACACTTAGGGTCCTTATACACTTAGTTGGCAATTCATTTAGAGCATGACCATGTCATTAAACTGACTGCTTTTGAGTTTAGATCTTGTCTCAGAAACTGCTGAAAAGCAGGGCCAGCTACATAATTTACCTGGACCAAATGTAAAACAGCCACCTGGGAAATCAATCTCCCCTTAGCATGGGTCACTGCCCTCACCCACAGAGGATGGGAGACCCCTGAGGGATTACTACTTCTGTGCTAGAACATACTTGGCATCTAGTTCAGGGTGGGCAACAGGCCCCCAACAAGTGTCCTGTCAAATGCACTGTGGTGCTGCCAGCTAGTAGCCAGAAGGACAGTTAGGATACCATGAGGCACCCCACCCTCTCCAGTGCCCAGGACTCCTCAGTGCAGAGAGTGGAGGCAGATTGTGAGTTCCTCCATCCTACTCCCACCTCACAGGACCTGTATCCATCCCTTCCGTCCCTTCTGGAGGACAGCAGAGGTATGGAGGAAGGCCTGGCAGGGTCTCCTGCCCCAGGGGCAGCTGAGACTCTGTTGGGGATGGGAGAAAGAAGGTATATAGAAGAGTGAGAACTAGACCACACATGTACCAGAGCTCCCCACTCCCAGTGCAGGCTCCATTGTTCTGTTAAACTTCACTTGCAAAACACAAATTCCAAGACAAAAGTTAATAATTTCAAGAGGACCACCAGAGAACATTAAACCCCTGAATCCTTATGAGCAAAGGTGCTACACTACTACACTGGTCACTCACCGATGAGCCAGTCTTGCTAAATGGTTGTTCAAGACTATCCACAGGCTGGGTGATGTGGCTCGTGCCTGTAATCTCAGCACTTTGTGAGGCTGAGGCAGGAGGATTGCTTGAGGCCAGGATTTTGAGACAAGACTGGACAACATGGTGAGACCCCATTTCTACAAAAAATTTTTACAAATCAGCTGGGTGTGGTGGTGCACACCTGTAGTCCCAGCTACTCAGAAGGCTGAGGTGAGAGGATTACTTGATGCAGGGAGTTTGAGGCTACAGTGAGTTATGATCACATTCTAGCTTGCACAACAGAGTAAGACCTTGTTTCAAAAAAAAACTATATATCAGGCTGCATGGGAATAAGTGAAGTTGGAAGTACTAAACGAAAGGAGGAAATTGACTTAATTCACATTAAATATACTGTTCCACAAATTCTGTGGGGCAGCATGACTAAATTGTGCCATTCTGTCTGTATTAGTCAGGGTTCTCTAGAGGGACAGGACTAATGGGATAGATGTATATATGAAGGGGAGTTTATTAAGGAGAATTGACTCACACAGGTGAAGTCCCACAATAGGCCATCTGCAAGCCGAGGAGCAAGGAAGCCAGTCTGAGTCCCAAAACCTCAAAAGTAAGGAAGCTGACAGTGCAGCCTTCAGTCTGTGGTCAAAGGCCCAAGAGCCCCTGGCAAACCACTGATGTCAGTCCAAGAATCCAAAAGCTGAAGATGTTGGAGTCCAATGACCAAGGGCAGGAAGCACCCAGCATGGGAGAAAGGTGGAGGCCAAAGACTTAGCCAGTAGAGTCCTTCCACCTTCCTCTGCCTGCTTTTATCCTAGCCACGCTGGCAGCTGATTAGATGGTGCTCACACAGATTGAGGGTGAGTCTGCCTCTTCCAGTCCCCTGACTCCAGTGTTAATCTTCTCTGGCAGCACCCTCACAGACACACCCAAAAACCATAGTTTGCATCCTTCAATTCAATCAAGTTGACACTCAATATTAACCATCACACTGTCCATCACTGCTCTCTCTTCATCTTCTAAAACTTCCTTGCAGCTTCCCCATTGAGATAACTTACAAGGGCAAGCCAGTTGCTCCCCAGAAATGCCATCTTGGTTATTTCCTTAATAAAATTTATCCAAAAGGAGCCTTTTCCCTAAAACATCCATACAGTATGAGACATGCCAGAGATTCTTATAAAAATAAGTTTAGTCATCAAATATATACAATTATGTTTTCGTATAACTTAGAATGCTCACCTTCTCCTGAAAAACTGCATTCATATATTAGAATTTCTATAATATGTAAAGCACATTTTAATTGTAGGTTTTTAGAACCATACTCATCACCATAAGCCATAATAAATTGGTTAATTATATTTTAGTCCCCTTTCTTTCTTTTTCAGAACTTAAACAGATATTTTGGTCTGTTTCTTAATATTTCTTCTGTGCAGTTGTAGGAAACCTAATTTTCTTTTTTCTGTTCCAGTGACTTATGATGATGACACATCATGTGTATAAAGTGTGTTAAATAAAGCATATTTACGTATAACTCTGTGAGCTGCTGGGAATAGATGTTATTGCATTAATCTTATAAATGAGGATAAAAATGGTTCCAAGGACAAAAAAGAGGCTGTACAGCCAAGACAATCCTAAGCAAAAAGAACAAAGCTGGGGCCATCATGCTACTTGACTTCAAACTATACTATAAAGGCTACACTAACCAAAAACAGCATGGTACTCGTACCAAATAGATATATAGACCAATGGAACAGAACAGAGGCCTCAGAAATAACACCACACATCTACAACCATCTGATCTTTGACAAACCTGACAAAAACAAGCAATGGGGAAGAGATGCTTTATTTAATAAATGGTGCTGGGAAATCTGGCTATCTATGTGCAGAAAACTGAAATTGGACCCCCTCCTTACACCTTATACAAAAATTAACTCAAGATGGATTAAAGACTTAAACATAAGACCTAAAACAATAAAAACCCTGGAAGAAAACCTAGACAATACCATTCAGGACATAGGCATGGGCAAGGACTTCATGACTAAAACACCAAAAGAAATGGCAACAAAAGCCAAAATTAACAAATGGGATCTAACTAAACTAAAGAGCTTCTGCACATCAAAAGAAACTACCATCAGAGTAAACAGGCTACCTACAGAATGGGAGAAAATTTTTGCAATCTATCCATCTGACAAAGGGCTAATATCCAGAATCTACAAAGAACTTAAACAAATTTACAAGAAAATAAAAAACAACCCCATCAAAAAGTGGGAGAAGGATATGAACAGACACTTCTCAAAAGAAGACATTTATGTGGCCAACAAACATATGAAAAAAAGCTCATCATCACTGGTCATCAGAAAAATGCAAATCAAAACCACAGTGAGATACCATCTCACACCAGTTAGAATGGTGATCATTAAAAAGTCAGGAAACAACAGATGCTGGAGAGGATGTGGAGAAACAGGACACTTTTACACTGTTGGTGGGAGTGTAAATTAGTTTAACCACTGTGGAAGATGGTGTGATGATTCCTCAAGGATCTAGAACCAGAAATACTGTTTGACCCAGCAATCCTGTTACTGGGTATATACCCAAAGGATTATAAATCATTCTACTATAAAGAAACATGCACACATATGTTTATTGCAGCAGTGTTCACAATAGCAAAGACTTGGAACCAACCAGCCCATCAATGATAGACTGGATCAAGAAAATGTGGCACATATATACCATGGAATACTACGCAGCTATAAAAAGGACGCATTCACATCCTTTGCAGGGACATTAATGAAGCTGGAAACCATCATTCTCAGCAAACTAATAGAGGAAAAGATAACCAAACGCCGCATGTTCTCACTCATAAGTGGGAGTTGAACAAGGAGAACATATGTACCCAGGGAGGGGAACATCACACACTGGGGCCTATCAGTGGGTGGGGGTTTGGGTAGGGATAGCATTAGGAGAAATATCTAATGTAGATGATGGGTTGATGGGCGCAGCAAACCACTATGGCATGTGTATAACTATGTAACAAACTTGCACGTTCTGCACATGAATCAGAACTTAAAGTATAATTTAAAAAAAAAAATCAAAGAAAAAGAAAAATGGCAATCCTATAATGATTCCCATACTTTTTCTAACTTACAGTTCTGTGCAATCTAAACTTCAGAAACAGTTGTTTTTAATGAAACATAATAAAGATCATATACGTCTTTAAAAAGGTGGTTTCAAGGGTCTGATAATTTGTCTAAAATTATTGGAGGGTGAATGTCTGAGCTAGGTGTAGGCCCCTAGCTTCCCAGTGCTGGGAAGCTCCTCCTCTTCACCATCTACATGTCCTAGGATCAGAGGTTCTCATAGCACCAGGTGGCAGGGCTGGTGGGTGAAGTATGTTCATAGGCACCTGCTTTGTGCTTGGTGCTTTTCATGTGATCACAGTGTCTCTTCACTACCTCCAAAATATGTAGAATTGCCTGAATCCTGAAAGGTTTTTGCTTTGATTTTTTTATATAATCTCCCATGTCCCAACATTGGGAAGAGTGAAAACTTTCTGAAACAGGATAGAGCATAAACTAAGTCATGTGAAATAGAACATAAGTCGTGTATCTGTGACAGTGGACATGACACTCATTTTTTGAAAAGTTGGTAAATTTAAAAATGCCTAAATGTCTTCATGTGATGGCCTCTGCCAGAGAGAAGTCAGAACATCTGCACACAGCCCATTATGCTCCCAATATCAGGTAGGATTAACGCTTTAATGTATAGATAAGGAGAGTGAGGCTCAGAGAGATTACGTAGTGTGGGCAAGATCACAGGGTTAAGATCCAAACACAAGTCTTTGTGACTCCAAATCCCAACCTCTTTTGCACTCTGCCTCATGGTCAGGAGAGTATCTTTCTTGAGTTTTCTCTGCAGAGGACATTGTGCAAAGAAAGCTCTGAGCAGAGCAAGGAAACCTCAGATTTTTCAGCCTGTTAGAACCCAGATACTGAGTAAGCTGCTGTTTTCATGAGCTACAACTGCATTCTGTTGCTGAGAACCTCAGTTCCCCAGTGTGTTGAGAGGGTGAGGGTACGAGGAAAATGAATACTGTTCCAAAGGAATAGTGGAGTTGAATACTGAATTCAAGGACAAATACAGAAACTCACATTGACTCATTCATGAATGAATGAAAGGCGAATATGAGAAGGGCATATTAGATTACCCTAAATAATGTTCTAATCAAACCAAGGGCATGGGGCAGAGAAATATGTGTGAATGAGGAGGACAATGACTCATGTGTGCTGTATGTCACAACGTTCTGTGCTGTGCTGCTTTTAAATCCACAAAGTAATTCCTTTAATGTCTTATGCTTTTCCTCTATGTCACATCCTTTCTTTGAGGATCAGGAATTATTAGCAGTTACATGGCATTCTAGGAAGCCCTGATTACTTGCACAAAGCTATAAACATTGTGCATAGTCTATGTGCCTACTAGAAACCTTATTAGAAAAAAATTGACAATGGAACCCTAGGTATGAAAGAGTGAAATTGGAATGTACAATACATCATATTTCCTTTCTGCTGGCAGAATAAGTGAATAGCATGTCTCTTTGCCATACTGTTTTTAGCTCTAGAAGTGAAGTGAGTATTGTTTCACAGGAAGGAAGAACCATTTCTTCAAGACCACTTTCATATCAGTTTTTTTTTTTTTTGATATTTTATTTTAGGTTCAGGGATAGATGTGCAGGTTTGTTATATAGGTAAGTTGTGTGTCAAGGGGATTTGGTGCACAGATTATTTCATCAGCGAGCTGATAAGCATAATACCTGATATGTAGTTTTCTGATCTCTCCCTTCTCCCACCCTCCACCCTCACGTGGGTCCCAGTGTCTGTTGTTTCCTTCCTGGTGTCCATTTGTTCCCAACGCTTAGCTCCCACTTATAAGTAAGAACATAGAGTATTTGGTTTTCTGTTCCTGCATGAATTCACATAGGATAATGGCCTCTAGCTCCAACCATGTTGCTGCAAAGAACACGATCTGACTCTTTCTGTGGCTGTGTAGTATTCCATAGTGTATATGTACTACATTTTCTTTATCCAGCCTATCGAACTTACAGGTTGAATTCCATGTCTTTGCTATTGTGAATAGTGCTGCAATGAACATACACATGAATATGTCTTTATGGTAAAACAATTTATATTACTTTAGGTATATACCCAATAATAAATTGCTGGGCCAAATATTGGGTTATCTGAGAAATTGCAATACTGTTTTACACAATGAATTAATTTACATTCCCACCAGCAGCCTAGAAGCATTTTATTTTCTCTGCAACCTTGCCAGTATCTGTTATTTTATTTTATTTTTTTTTACCTTTTAATAGTAGCCATTCTGACTGGTATGAGACGGTAACTGAGGTTTTGATTTGCATTTATTTAACAATTAGTTATAATGAGCTTTTTTCATATGCTTTTTGGCCGAATGTGTGTCTTCTTTTGAAAAATGTCTGTTCATGTCCTTTGCTCACTTTCTGATGAGGTTGTTTGTTTTTTGCTTGTTAAATTATTTAAGTTCCATATAGACTCTAAATATTAGACCTTGGTTAGATGCATAGTTTGCAAATATTTTCTCTTTTTCTGTAGGTTGTCTGTTTACTCTGATGGTAGTTTCTTTTGCTGTGTAGAAGCTCTTCAGTTTAATTAGGTCCTATTTGTGAATTTTTGTTTTTATTGCAACTGCTTTTGGTGTCTTCGTCATGGAATCTGCCAGGGACTACATCAAGAATGGTATTTCCTAGGCTATCATGTAGAGTCTTTATTGTTTTAGGTTTTACATGTAAGTTTTTTACACATCTTGAATTGATTTTTGTACAAGGTACAAGGAAGGGGTCTGGTTTTAAACTTCTGAATATGGTTAGTCAGTTAGCTCAGCACCACTTATTAAATAGAAAATCCTTTCCCCATTGCTTGTTTTTGTTATCTTTGTTGAAGATCAGATGGTTGTAGGTGTGTGGCTTTATTTCTGGGTTCTCTATTGTGTTTCATTGGTCTATGTGTTTGTTTTTGTACTAGTACTATGCTGTTTTGGTTACTGCAGCACTGTAGTATAGTTTGAAGTTAGGTAACATGATAATTCCAGCTCTGTTTCTTGCTAAGGATTTACTTGGCTATTCGGGCTCTTTTTTGGTCCCATATGAATTCTAAAATAGTTTTTTCTAGTTCTGTGAAGAGCATCATTGGTGATTTGATTAAAAAGCATTGAGTCTGTAAATTGCTGCGTGTAACATGGTCATTAATATTGAATCTTCCTAACCATGAGCATAGTATGTTTTTCCATTTGTTTCTGTCATCTCTAATTTATTTGAGCAGTGTTTTGTACTGTTTATTGCAGAAATTTTTCACCTACAAAACCACATGATCATCTCAATAGATGCAGAAAAAGCTTTCAACAAAATTCAACATCCCTTCATGTTAAAAACTTCCAACATCAGTGTGCAAAAATCACAAGCATTCTTATACACCAGTAACAGAGCCAAATCATGAATGAACTCCCATTCACAATAGCTTCAAAGAGAATAAAATACCTAGGAATCCAACTCACAAGGGATATAAAGGACCTCTTCAAGGAGAACTACAAACCACTGCTCAGTGAAATAAAAGAGGACACAAACAAATGGAAGAACATACCATGCTCATGGATAGGAAGAATCAATATTGTGAAAATGTCCATACTGCCCAAGGTAATTTATAGATTCAATGCCATCCCCATTAAGCTACCAGTGACTTTCTTCACAGAAATGGTAAAAACTGCTTTAAAATTCATATGGAACCAAAAAAGACCCCGCATTGCCAAAACAATCCTAAGCCAAAAGAACAAAGCTGGAGGCATCACGCTACCTGACTTCAAACTATACTACAAGGCTACAGTAACCAAAACAGCATGGTACTGGTACTAAAACAGAGGTATAGACCAATGGAACAGAACAGAGCCCTCAAAAATAATACCACACATCTACAGCCATCTGATCTTTGACAAACCTGACAAAAACAAGAAATGGGGAAAGGATTCCCTATTTGATAAATGGTGCTGGGAAAATTGGCTAGCCATAAGTAGAAACCTGAAACTGGATCCTTTCCCTACTCCTTATAAGAAAATTAATTCAAGATGGATTAGAGACTTAAATCTTAGACCTAAAACCATAAAAACCCTAGAAGAAAACCTAGGTAATACCATTCAAGACATAGGCATGGGCAAGGACTTCATGTCTAAAACACCAAAAGTAACGGCAACAAAAGCCAAAATTGACAAATGGGATCTAATTAAACTAAAGAGCTTCTGCACAGCAAAAGAAACTACCATCAGAGTGAACAGGCAACCTACAGAATGGGAGAAAATTTTTGCAATCTACTCATCTGACAAAGGGCTAATATCCAGAACCTATAAAGAATTCAATCAAATTCACAAGAAAAAAAACAAACAACTCCATCAAAAAGTAGGCAAAGGATATGAACAGACACTTCTCAAAAGAAGACATTCATACAGCCAACAGACACATGAAAAAATGCTCATCATCACTCACCATCAGAGAAATGCAAATCAAAACCACAATGAGATACCATCTCACACCAGTTAGAATGGCGATCATTAAAAAATCAGGAAACAACAGGTGCTTGAGAGGATGTGGAGAAACAGGAACACTTTTACACTGTTGGTGGGGCTGTAAACTAGTTTAACCATTGTGAGAAAACAGTGTGGCAATTCCTCAAGGATCTAGAACCAGAAATACCATTTGACCCAGCCATGCCATTACTGGGTATATACCCAAAGGATTATAAGTCATGCTGCTATAAAGACACATGCACATGTATGTTTACTGTGGCACTATTCACAATAGCAAAGACTTGGAATCAACCCAAATGTCCATCAGTGACAGACTGGATTAAGAAAATGTGGCACATATACACCATGGAATACTATGCAGCCATAAAAAAGGATGAGTTCGTGTCCTTTGTAGGGACATGGACGCAGCTGGAAACCATCATTCTCAGCAAACTATCGCAAGAACAGAAAACCAAATACCGCATGTTCTCACTCATAGGTGGGAATTGAACGATGAGATCACTTGGACACAGGAAGGGGAACATCACACACCGGGTCCTATTGTGGGGAGGGGATAGGGGAGAGGGATAGCATTAGGAGATATACCTAATGTAAATGATGAGTTAATGGGTGCAGCACACCAACATGGCACATGTATATATATGTAACAAACCTGCATGTTGTGCACATGTACCCTAGAACTTAAAGTATAATAATAATAATAAAATAAAAACTTCCAACAAACTAGGCATTGAAGGAACATACTTCACAATAATAAGAGCCATCTATGACAAACCCACAGCCAGCATCATACTGAACAGCAAAAGCTGGAAGCTTTCATAGACGAGAATGTCCACTTTCACCACTCCTATTTGACATAGTACTGAAAGTTCCAGCCAGTTAAATCAGTCAGTAGAAAGAAATAAAAAAGCATCCAAATAGAAAGAGAAGAAGTCAAACTATCTCTGCAGACTATATGATTCTATACCTAGAAAACCCTATAGTCTACCCGAAAGCTCCTAGATCAGATAAACAACTTCAACAAAGTTTTAGGACACAAAATCAATGTGCAAAAATCAGTAACATTTTTATACACCAACATCCAAACTGGGAACCAAATCAAAACACAGTCTCATTCACAATAGCCACAAAAATAATAAAATACCTAGGAATTTAATGTCAGACTTTGAACACAGCTTTGAGATAGATCGAAGGCAAAAACAGAAACAGGCTTTCTCTATGCCATCTACATTAAGATGTTTTTGTCTATCAACCAGAATTTTTAATGAGTAAAAGGGAGTTGTTTATCATGACTTGGTAAAGCCATTCTGAAACACATTTCATAAAATGAATTCTTAACATGTTCCATTTCCTTCTGCCCTCCACAATAAAAAAGGAAAGAAATATCTTGAAAACTTAGTTACCACAGTAAGATAACCATATTTTATGTATGACTCGATAAAGTACAGTATTTTAACCACTTTGAGGTATAGGTTTTTTCTTGTTAGAAAATATTTAAAGAACACTAAAATTAACTTCTATTATATGAAGGTAGTTGGGTACTGGAAGTAGAAATGAGAAGGAGGAGAAAGTCCAAAGGTCCTGTTACGTACTCTTGATTGACCTGCATAGTATGTGACCAACTCCAGAGGAATTGCCTTACAAATTTAAAGTATGTATAGTACATGGAATGTTATGAATCGTAGCATGTAAAAATGATTGTCTTTCTGTCTTTCCTCTTCACAGATATTCTGTACCCATTGCCTTTGGTTTGATTAGAATATTATTTGAAGTAATCTAAAGCATACTCTTCATATTCATCTTTCATTCGTTAATGAATTTCCATAAAAATATTTAAGCTTTTCAAGATGCAATACATGTGTTGTGGCTCTGAACATGGAATCTAAATTGGATTCTACATTCCCTTATTTTGCATGAGTTTTAAGACCTATGTTGTTTGTCAGGTCGTTTTGTGCTATGCCTAGGGTTTAAACTGTAAACCTATGGTTTTAATATAAAAACAATGCATACAATATTTAAAAAACTACAGCATAGGGTTATTGCATCATTAAAGAGAAATAATTTCCTACATTGCTATTCTGAAAGGTCAACCATGCACTTAAAGAGAATGTGTACCAATTCATGTTTGACAACTATACATAAAATCAAATATGAGATGATTTCTATTTCTTATTTTGTCAAATGCATGGCTATTCCCATAACACTGGCAGGGGTGAGGTTGGGAGGGGGAGTCTTTCGATTCTTCCTACCCCTCAACAACATAACAGGGAAATGAAATGCACATCTGTAAATAAATGCATCATTAGATTCTCATCAATTTGTAAGCTTCGCTTGATGTATGGCTAAAATAATCCCACAAGGAAAACTAAAGAAGTGCTTGGTTCCAAGCACATGCCAAATAGATGAAGGGAGGGGGTTGATGAACGAGGACCAAATTATTTAAATGAAGAATTTTGCAGATGCTAGAAATATCTTTTACAACAGTCCAGAATGGGGAACTATTTTAAGTACACAGCTACCAATGTATTCATTAACAGAGGAGAGCTCTGGACATATTAAAGGAGCACAGTAAAACAACTAATGATGCACTTGAGCAGTAACAGGTTGTCATTAGACCAGCATCTGCTCTCATCAGAGTTAATTATTCAGTTGCTTTGTTTTCCAAGTAGGTGTCTGGTAAAATTTAGCAGAATCTTAATTAAAACACATTTTCAAACTCCTTGGATGCTCATATCATCTAAAGGAATCAAGACAATTTCCACCATAAACATCAAGCTTCAGTTGAGCTATCAAAGGGAAGAAGGAATTCAACCAATATAAGTGGTTAGGTATTAACTCTTGGGATGCCTGAAGTGTGCAGATAAGGAAAACCTACCTTGAGAAACAACCTATTTTCCCCAAATTACCAAACAGTTACAGCACACAGTCAAATAGCAAGAATACTCATACACCTAATTTGCTTTCACTATGCGGTAGAGAAATGGGAATGTAGCATATGAACTTGGGACAGCAAAAAGACAATGTAAGTGTATGTATTTACCCTTGAATTATTTATTTAATCATTAAAATATGACATGCATATACATTTCAACTTCAAAATTTGGAATAAATTTTCAAAAAATGAAAATATTTGCCCAATTGACCACTGTTTTACAATCAGCTGCTAATGTATGGAAATACCATTCCTGGTTAAATCCTTAATATCAATATGAATACAACAAATGTTTGTAATTTCAATATATAATTGATAAAACTGTAACATGTATACTGATGTATATCAATGCAATACTGCTATATTAATATACTGCGAATACAAAAAATATGAAAATTTGGACAATGAGTCAAGAATAATTATTGTGTTTGACCTAATACTTAAGTACTTAGAAAGCATATTGCTAGAATAAAAGGTAAAACAATAATAATAACCAGGAGGAATAAGTATAGATATATTAGGGCAGTAGTGAGGGCAAAATCAGATAATGCTACCAGCACCTTCCTTAAACTGTAAGGATTGTAACTTTACCCTGAATTTTCAGTATCTATAACACTGTCTGGAGGATAAATGTGAGCTATTCAGTAAAAAGACTCTTTGTATGAAAACAAATAATGAATATTGATTTTATTCTGCCATCAAAGTGAGTATGGGGTTAGCATATCTCATAAAATGTGAACCTAGTGCTCCCGAAAAAAAATAAATTACATGCTGATTACTTAGTTTCACCAATTTGGATGTTAGGATATTAACTCCCCAGACTGGGTGAAGTCTACTTGAACAGGTATCTATTTATTGTAATTACCATATAGGTTTTTTAAAGAATAGAATTATAATAATAACATAAAATGTATTAATAATGTGTAAATTCAATCAGTTAATAAAAATACATATAGTTAATATGTCCAATGAACTATAAAGGATATTCAGAGGAGGCTTCAGCTTCTTCAGTTTCTTCTCATCAAGAAATAGCTGATAACCCTAAACCGGTATGACTAAGGCAGCTCTAATGCTCCATTTATACTTTTTTGTAATTCTTATTGCTCTAATTCCATACAGTCTGACTGCTCTATTATGCCTGTTTATCTAAATTTAGTGCCTATCTTTTTTTTCTTTTCTTTCCTTTTTTTAGAAACAGGTCTCAATATTTTGCCCTTCTGGACTCAGACTCCTGAACTCATGCATAAGGGCTTATTTTATTTTATTTTACTTTAAGTTCCGGGATACATGTGCAGAGGGTGCAGGTTTGTTACATAGGTATACATGTGCCATGGTGGTTTCCTGCACCTATCAACCTGCCATCTAGGTTTTCAGCCCCGCATGCATTAGGTATTTGTCCTAATGCTCTCCCTTCCCTTGTCCCCCGACCCCCGACAGGCTCCAGTGTGTGTTGTTCCCCTCCCTGTGTCTGTGTGTTCTCACTGTTCATCTCCCACTTAAGAGTGAGAACATGTGGTGTTTGGCTTTCTCTTCCTGTGTTAGTTTGCTGAGGATAATGGCTTCCAGCTTTGTCCATGTCCCTGTAAAGGACATGATCTAATTTCTTTTTTTTAAATGGCTGCATAGTATCCCATGGTGTACATGTGCTACATTTTTTTTAATCCAATCTATCATTGATGAGCATTTGGGTTGGTTTACTATTGTAAATAGTACTGCAATAAACACATGTGTGCATGTATCTTTATAGTAGAATGATTTATATTCCTTTGGGTATATGCCCAGTAATGGGATTGTGGGGTCAAATGGTGTTTCTGGTTCTAGATCTTTGGGGAATTGCCACACCATCCTCCACAATGGTTAAACTAATTTACACTCCCACCAACAGTGTAAAAGTGTCCTATTTCTCCACAACCTTATCAGCATCAATTGTTTCCTGAATTTTTAATAATCGCCATTCTTACTGGCATGAGATGGTATCTCGTTTGGTTTTGATTTGCATATCTCTAATGATCAGTGATGATGAGCTTTTTCTCATATGTTTGTTGGCCACATAAATGTCTTCTTTTGAGAGGTGTCTGTTCATATCCTTTGTCCACTTTGTGATGGGATTGTTTTTCTCTTGTAAATTTTTTTAAGTGCCTTGTAGATTCCTAATATTAGCCCTTTGTCAGATGGATAGATTGCAAAAATTTTCTCCCATTCTGTAGGTTACTGGTTCACTCTGATGATAGTTTCTTTTGCTGTGCAGAAGCTCTTTAATTTAATACAATCCTTTTTGTCAATTTTGGCTTTTGTTGCAATTGCTTTTGATGTTTTAGTCATAAAATCTTTGTCCGTGCCTAAGTCCTGAATGGTACTGCTTAGGTTTTCTTCTACGGTTTTTATGGTTTGGGGTTTTATTTTTAAGTCTTTAATACATCTTGAGTTAATTTTTGTATAAGGTGGAAAGGAAGGGGTCCAGTTTCAGTTTTCTGCGTATGGCTAGCCAGTTTTCTCAGCACCATTTATTAAATAGAGAATCCTTTCCCCATTACTTGTTTTTGTCAGGTTTGTCAAAGATCGGATGGTTGCAGATGTGTGGTGTTATTTCTGAGGTCTCTGTTCTGTTCCATTGGTCTGTATGTCTGTTTTGGTACCAGTACCATGCTGTTTTTGTTATTGTAGCCTTGTAGTATAGTTTGAAGTCAGATAGCGTGATGCCTACAGCTTTATTCTTTTTGCTTAGGATTGTCTTGGCTGTATGGGCTCTTTTTTGTTTTCATATGAAATTTAAAGTAGTTTTTTTTCTAATTCTGTGAAGAAAGTCAATGGTAGTTTGATGGGAAAAGCATTGAATCTATAAATTACTTTGGGACATATAGCCATTTTCACAATATTGATTATTCCTATCCATGACCATGGAATGCTTTTCTATTTATTTGGGTCCTCTCTTATTTCCTTGAGCAGTGATTTGTAGTTCTCCTTGAAGAGGTCCTTCATATCCCTTGTAAGCTGTATTCGTAGGTATTTTATTCTCTTTGCAGCAATTGTGAATGGGAATTCATTCCTGATTTGGCTCTCTGCTTGTTTATTGTTGGTCTACAGGTATGCTTGTGATTCGCACACATTGATTTTGTACCCTGAGACTTTGCTGAAGTTGCTTATCAGCTTAAAAAGATTTTGGGCTGAGACACTGGGGTTTTCTAAATATAGAATCATATCATGGGCAAAAAGAAACAATTTGACTTCCTCTCTTCCTATTCGAATACCCTTTATTTCTTTCTCTTGCCTGATTGCCCTGGCCAGAACTTCCACTACTCTGTTGAATAGGAGTCATGACAGAGGGTATCCTTGTCTTGTGCTGGTTTTCAAAGGGAATGCTTCCAGCTTTTGACCATTCAGTAAGATATTGGCTATAGATTTTTCATAAATAGCTCTTATTATTTTGAGATATGTTCCATCAATACCTAGATTATTGAGAGTTTTTAACATGAAAGGATGTTGATTTTTATCAAAGGCCTTTTCTGCATCTATTGAGATAATCATGAGGTTTTGTCATTGGTTCTGTTTATGTGATGGATTATGTTTATTGATTTGTGTATGTTTAACCAGCCTTGCATCCCAGAGATGAAGCCAACTTGATCTTAGTGGATAAGCTTTTTGATGTGCTTCTGGATTCAGTTTGCCAGTATTTTATCGAGGATTTTTGCATCGATGATCATCAGGGATATTGGCCTGACGTTTTCTTTTTTGGTTGTGTCTCTGACAGGTTTTCATATCAGGATGATGCTGGCCTCATAAAATGAATTGGAGAGATGTACCTCTTTTTCAATTGTTTGGAATAGTTTCAGAAGGAATGGTACCAGCTCCTTTTTGTACCTCTGGTAGAATTCGGCTGTGAATCCATCTGGTCCTGGGCTTTTGTTTTGTTTTGTTTGGTTGGTTGGTTTTTTTTGGTTGGTAGGCTATTAATTCCTTCAAGGCTTATTTTATTCTTTGCTTTTGCATTTGCTCAAGGCCTAGTCTTTAGGAATTAAGATTTTCATGGCGGACTGTAGCTTTGGGCAAACCAGCTGTGGAAGGGCAGTAGAGTCAATGCCTCTCTCAAATTTTAGTGTTCTGTGTACCACTGTGGTGACTGCAGGTCAGATCACCCAGCTCCTGCTGAGAAGAATATGCCATTAATCAGGTAACAGATGGATCCGAAATAGTGAATCCAGAAGGATGAGTTGCATTTATCTCTCAAGCATCTGTCTAGAAGTAGATGGGGATGGGAAATTCCAGCTAGTGGCACTAGCCTGTTGCAGGTCATTCAGGACTCCATTTACTTCCATCTGTTACTCCTGAATCTTCTTGGGCATTGTTGTTGTTTGCTTAAGTTGGGTCATGGTCACATCTTTATTCTAGCTCATGGAATGAAAGTAAAAAATGAAGAGGGTACAATAAATTACTTTTAAGTGAGTGACATAGTAGCTGTACACATCGCTTCAGTTCACATTCCATTGGGAAGAACTGAGTCCCATGAGCCGATGCTGCAGCAAAGTCCAGGAAATATAGTCTATGGTAGGTCAATCATGTGCCCAGCCAAATATATTTTTCAAAGAGATGGAGAGAATAGACTCTGCTGGGCAACTAGCATAGCTGGAAGGAAATAAGCTGAAACAGATAATCACCTAGAGTTCACCTGCCTTTAATTGAATCAGTCTTCTTGTGAATGAAATTAAAATAATGAATGAGAGTCCTCTATCTAAGCAATGCCTATGTATTTTCATTAAACAGCACCTATGTAACAGTTTCTCCAGGAATTACTGTTTAATCACTTTCCAGTCAATGTCAAGTGGAAGACCTTATGTTTCCATCGAACCCACCAAACAATTTTACCTTTGATCCTAGTTCTTGGAAGCATATAGTGATCCTGGGTATAATTGGGTCCCGCACTTCATTTTACAAATGAGAAAACTAAGGTGAAAGATGATGCGGTGGCTTATGCCTGTAATCCCAGCACTTTGGGAGGCTGAGGCAGGCAGATCATGAGGTCAGGAGTTTGAGACCAGCCTGGCCAACATGGGGAAACCCTGTCTCTACTAAAAATACAAAATATCAGCTGGACGTGGTGGCAGACACATGTAATCCCAGCTACTCAGGAGGCTGAGGCAGGATAATTGCTTGAATCCAGGAGGCAGAGGTTGCAGTGAGCCGAGATCACACCACTGTCGTACAGCCTGGGTGACACAGTGAGACTCAGTCTCAAAAAAAAAAAAAAAAAAAAAAAAAGGAAAAACAAAGAAAGATGATACAGTGACAAGAAATGGTCTCCCTATGTCTGAGATTACTAGCCTGGGAGTCTGGAAATCTGCGTCCTAGGCTCTGGTACTACTTCCTATCTCTTTCGTTCATTCTTTCAAGATTTACGTTGTATTATTTTAGTCCAGAGAAATGTAATAACACCAGGTGGCGGTGAGGTGGGGCTTCAGTGCTAGTCTGAGTTAAACCAGATGAAAACAAGATAGAACGTAGAAAGCTAAGTAAGGGACCACAAAATGAAACATCAACGTATTGGCCTCTGTCTGTCTTTCCATGATTACTCACCACAATCTCCTTTTATACACCCTATTCTGCTTATATAGCCTGTGATTTCTAGGTCTCATGCTCATGGAGTGAAACAAAACAGGGAAATTAATGCACGTATTACAGGGAAAATATTGCCCTTGTACAGAAATGCGCATCATTGTTCATATGGTCTTATTTAACATTCTTTGTCATCATCCTGTAAATCTTAATTACTACAAATTAATCTGAATAGAGCAAAAAGCAGTCTAGAAAATTGAATTAGAAAAATTACATTAGTTTACATCTCATAATTCATTCTTGAGTAAAGTTTGAGAGCTACTGGTGACTACTGTATTCCTCGTTGTGACATAAAAATTATTAGAACAGGAGGAATCATACTTTTGTCCAAAGCATTATTCACCCTCAGTCTATTGTGAGTATGATCTTCTTAGACTAGTTAAGGTTTTAAATTATCCAAAATCAACTCAATTCTAAACTCAAAGTAAGGATGTCATATCTGGAGGCCAATTCTGTATGGTAGCTAGAATAGCTTAGTATAGGGTTGATATTTGATTTTAAAAAACATTTTTCATAATTTGTAGATTTTATTCTTAAACCGTTCTTTTAGTATTTTAGTTTAGACTTGGTAACCTGTAAGGTTCAATGCTTCTTAAAGAACTTGGAGCTTTTCACTTTTCATTGTTAACTTTATTTTTCTCCCTTTCCCCCACCCTCCCTGCCTTCCCACCTTCCTTTCTTTTTCCTTCCCTTTCACAAATATTGACTCAGCACTTAGTATGTATCAGGTACCCTGCTAGAGATTAGGGCTATAGAATGAATGAGACAGTGTCTACTTGCACTAAGCTTACAATCTATTAGTGATAACAGATACTAACTTACAATTTTTCTAGTATTGTAAAAGTTAATAGTGCACTCTCTGGATTTGGGGATTTAAAAATCTCCTTTCACCAATTCTGCCCTCTGAACTTCTGGGAAATATTCAAGTTCAACCCAAAGAACATTCTTTGTTCTAAAAAAAAAAAAAAAAAAAAAAAAAAAAAAAAAAGCTTTTCATATTAATTTCAGCTCAACAAAAAGACTTCTGAAGTCAGGCTTCAGAGGTACACACAAATAAGTGGTTAATGGGACACTCGCCTATCTGGGCCTACCCACAGCTTTCCTATCCCCCAAAGCACTCCATGGCCAGAGCAATAGGGAGTTTTTTCAGTAAACACTGAATTGACTTTTGGACTCAATAATGCCAACTTGATTTTTTCAGTTACGCTGGTGATACAGTGTACTTATCTACAGTGGTTTGTGGACCTGCTATTATTTTTACGAGTTAGTCAACTTGAAATTTAAGAATGGACTATAAAGCCATCCCTTTATACAACCAGAAGAGAGAGAGAGAGAGACAAAGGGAGAGAGAGAGGGGGGTACTACACAAAGAAACTTAAAAATCCCACCACAACAGATGGCCTGTGCCATTTTGAATTTCCTCTCCCTAAGGAGTAAACTCTTGTAGAGGCTATTAAAGCTTCTGTTTGCTTGAGAAAATGCTGTTTCAATATTGATGGCTATATGTGTGTGACCTCCATCGAAAACAAAGTCACAGAGATTTGCCTTTAATTCAGAGGAGTGAAACAATGAGGTTGGAAGACTAAACCAACCCAGTGTCACATGCATCCTTGAGAACTGATTAAAGTGACAGCAGTGAAACAAAATTGCACCACTCAATACAAGATTTGTCTCAAGGAATAAAAATAAAATAGGCATATTACTCCTCAAAGACACATATTTTATTTAGTTGTTAAGAGTAAAGTGTTGGAATTTTTGAAGAACTGTTGCTATTTAATAGAGGTGAAAGTTTTAATGTGAATACTGCCTGTGTGAGCGCGTGTGTGCAAAGTTGGCGTGACACATTCTGCTCAAATTAGACTTCTAAATAACTAGTAACAGCTGTGGTGCTTAGAAATCGGTTTGGTTTAAATGATGATGTCATGTGCTTATATAAGTAAAATAGGTGTACTTATTGAATGGCAGAGTTTATAACTTACTCTTTATCTAAAAGAGACAGTGTAGGTACCTTTGTTTGGAGGCTATAAATATGCCACACCTAAAAGTAAATTATATTTTTCAACACACCTAAAATTTTTATCTTCATGCACTACTTAAAAGTATGTATGTCCATATATATAACAGAGATAAGAGCAGACATAAAAATTATTTCAAGGCAGCATGAAAAATTACCCAATAGTTATATCCTGTACCTGAATTAAGATCTGTGATATCGGTGACTGGGATCCTCCATCCATGATTTAAAATAATAATAATAAGAAGAAATAAGAAATTAATAAATGTCAGGAAACAGTCAAGTTTGTAGAATTACATTTTTATTTTCCAAAAGCACATTAACAGCAGAAGCTAGTAAATAAAAATTACTAAGAAACAATTATAATTAAGCTACTAATTCTCTTTTCTACAGTAAATACTGGATAGAGATTAATGTCAGGGAACATGCTTGCCCTAAAATTTAGAGAAAAAAAAAGTCATACAGTAAGCACAATGAATATTTTTAGCTGATCTGACTGTAATAATTTGAGAAATGGATGGTATTTGAGGGGAGAAAAGCAAGCATATTTTAAAATTAAGTATATAATGAAGATTCTTCTCTATTACTAGAGGTCTGAAATCATGAGTAAGTCTAAATCCGACATCTCTCTTCACACTCACAAAGATAGAAAGATAGCAGTTAGCAGCACAACATACTTATTTTGATATTGTCTTATAAAAGATCAGGTTAATTATAAAAGCATTATTCATTTATGTGAAAAGATTTCACGCATGTTCTTGATTAAAGAAAAGCTCAAAAGAAATGAATTATTTTTGTTTTGAAACTAAAAATATGGCTCTTTTAAATGCCTTTCCTTCCAAAACCTTAAAAAAGAGAGAGAGAGAGAGAACAGCTTCTCATTCAGAAACACAGGAGACAAGTGTTCTTCCAGGGAAGGCTACATTCTTCACTCTCTGCACCCCTCGTCTTTTAACATTGAGGGAATCTGGTGCTAACATACTTTCTTCACAAAATCACCAGTGCCTCTCATTTCAGCTATTAAGTATTTAAAGGCAAGTAGTTTGAGAGTGAGTCTATCTCTTCTTCTAATCCTGTGTGGGCTAAATAAAGTCCAAATTCTCAAAATGGCTTGCCATCTTAGAGAAAGAAGGAAGAAGTGTTTAAGAGGACACATAGAGGAAGAAGTGTTTCCAAAAGAAGTTATGGTGATATAATATGGTAAGCAAAAAAAAAAAAAAAAATGTTTGCTATGTCCTACACTCAGCTGGAACATCTCCTGTTTGGAGATATTTCACAAAACGATTTCACAGACAAATGGTTTAATGCATGGCCAGCCAATTTAGCCTTTATTTTAAATATATTCTTTATGCATATAGATATTTTGAGATTGTGCCTTCTGGAATGATTACTGAAACCACATTGAAAAGTCATTATGCAGAAACATGGGTGTACAAATAGTTCATAGCTTAGGGGAACTATAAATAGAACTGGCTGAATCTTGTTAAAGAGTTCATGTCCTGGTTATTTAAAAGAACTATTTTGATGGCATCGATTAGCTATAACACTTCTAATTAGCATTTCACTAAAATAAAGTACAAAAACAATCACACTCAAGTTTTGGAAAGGAATATTGATGAAAAATACACTGAATTGAAAAATGAAATATGGTCTAATTCCAACAACAGGGAAAGTTTTCTTTTTCCTTTATGTCATAATTTTTTAACTCTAAGGACATGTAAAGCAAGTACCTGTAACTTTTTGGTTTACATGTTCTAGAAACCAACGGTAATTGAAAAATATAGAAATACCTAACCAGATTCTTAAAATTTCATAATTGTTTGGAACCAAGTGATTAATACCCCATAAATCATTCTAATATTATGTGACAATGACAATTACATGTGTTTTTGGTATGACACTAGTTACTATCAAAGGGGTTACAAAATGTGATTTTTAATTTTTAAGGTATATTTATAAATTTGATACGATAAAACTGCATGCTACTCTTAATAAAATCCCAGCGTCTTATCTTAGGAAGTAGTCCTTGAGTTATGATACCCTCACTGTATTGTTACTCTTCTCAGGGAATCCTTAAGTGACTAGCAGTCTCCATTTCAACCTTCCCACTTGGTTTTTCACATTTAATGGATAATTGCTTGTATTTCACAATTTTAGGAAGAAATGGACAATGTTTTGATACTTTTGGCAGACTACTAAAGGGTGCTGAGATATAGTTAACATTGAATATAAATATAGATATGTATATGTCTGCATGTAGGTATGAAATATATTTGCTGATGTGTATATACATGCCTGTGTACATACATACATATATCCTGCTTCAGCAATTTACGAGATCACAACATCTATCTTAGTAAAAACTACCTTGTTTGGGGATTACTGTGCACAGTCTTAGCCCTGAATGAGATTGAAAGTTCATAACTTCACAGACATTCATGGCTAGTTTTTTAAACTTTGATGAGTTTAAATTTTACATTATTAAACAACTTAGTTATCTATTGCATGAAACTATTTGAAAGTATTTAAGGTATGACTTACTCATTGATACCAGATTTTATAAGCTTTCTATATATAAAACTATTTTAAAGCATTCCATCTATTAGACCCAATATTAAATATCACTGTAAAAATAAGAAATAAAATATTGGATGACCAATTCAAACACCCAACACAAAATATTTCTATCATATTTTTCATAGGAAAATAAAAAATAAATGCCTTATCTCAAACTACATAAAGAAAGATAGTTTAGGTTCTTATGTAGTACATGGGCATTGGAGTGATTTACTTGATTTTCACATAGTTCTTACCCTTAACATATTTATACTCTTTTCTCTGTCCCTCCATCTCTTTAGCTGCTAACAAGGGTAATGTCAACCCAGCTGAAACTGATTAACCAACAACAATCTCATTTTAAATCCGTTATAAATAATTTAAATATACGAACCTCATGAAAAGTGGTATGCTACAACATGATGCTTTAAGAGTTCAAACAAGACTGTGCCATAATATTTCAATGGGACTAGCTGCTTCATTCTGTGTCCTGTGAAGCATTATGCTTATAGAATACTGAGGTACATGGTGGGAAAATTAAGGCCATGAACAGCAGGAAAGATGTTTTTACAACATATGCCAATGAAATAGTCATTTGCCATCACTTACTTAAATGAACCAAAAGATAGATAGTATTTTGGGCATTTATCCAAAAAGGAGGGTCTGGTGGGGAATGCAAAAGCTTCAAAACTAAAGGAAATCACTCTGAATGCATTTCAAACTAAAAGCTTATGGTTTAATTTAGATCTGCCTTATTAACCCATATTAATGGATAGTAATCACTTCAGTTATGATCTCCATGTATTAAAATAATATTTTCATAAAGGGCACAATGAAGTTGGATATATGTGGGGAAATAAAATGATTCAAAAAAACAGCTAAGCTTAAATGATACCTCCATATGAACTTGGACACGTCTTTCACTTCTTAAGTTAATCAGATTATTCAATCATAAAAACATATTCAAACATACAAGGAATACAGTACAGTTATTATTTGTTCATTCAGGAATACCTCGTTGAAGAGAAAACCAGATACCTTTTTGGCTCTCATCAGGCCAGTAATAATAATCTACCATCAGCATTAATTGGTTCTGAGGCAAGTATCTGACCTAAGATGGGCCAAGCTAGATCTGAAGATTCTTTAAAAATAAACTACATATGGAGAGCAGTAAGTTGCTGGTCAGGTTGTGATATGTGATGCTTGGAATTCACTGGTTAGGGCCGGGCGCGGTGGCTCAAGCCTGTAATCCCAGCACTTTGGGAGGCCGAGACGGTTGGATCACGAAGTCAGGAGATCGAGACCATCCTGGCTAACATGGTGAAACCCTGTCTCCACTAAAAAATACAAAAAACCAGCCCGGGCGACAAAAAAAAAAAAAAAAAAAAAAAAAGGAATTCACTGGTTATGTTTCCTGCCAGATGGACTGAAAGATGGAAACCAGTGTTTGTAGCAGAGAATAGTGTCCTAAAAGCATTCACAGTGTTGTGTATCCATTAACTCTGAGGGCTTACTGGACCCTTGCTGGTCTCAGAGTTACATTAGGTACTCCAGTGTCCTTCAAATACCTCTCTTCTGTCTAATACAGCGAAGTCATCTTCCTATTCCTTGTGCTCAAAAGAATTATAATTAACATACCAACAAATCAGCAAACATTTCTGATCATTTACTTGATGCCTACCAATTCTGAAGACATTTGGAAGAATCAGTAGATTTAGACACGGTACAGGAAGGTGCTATTAACTCATCCAAACTATTGTTATCCAGCACACATTAACTAAATAGCTACTATGCATTTTACTAGGACCTTAATACAGAAGTGTGTAAGGCACAGTCTTGGCATAAAAGCCAAAAATTGGAATAAATAAAAGCAAAAATGATGGCGCAGTGGCTTACACCTATAATCCCAGCACTTTAGGAGGCTCAGTTGAGCAGATCACTTGAACCAAGGAGTTCGAGACCAGCCTGGACAACATGCAAAAGCCTGTCTCTACAAAAAAATACAAAAACTAGCTGGGCATGGTAGGGTGTACCTGGAGTCCCAGCTACTTGGGAGGCTGAGGTGGGAGGATCCCTTGAGGCTGGAAGGTGGAGGCTGCAGTGAGCCATGATCATGCCACAGCACTCCAGCCTGGGATACAGAGCCAGACCCTGTCTCCAAAAACAAAACAAAACAAAACAAAAATACAGGCACTTAACATAAATGAAACCTAGTGTGTAGTGTAGGAAAGTCTAAGTTGCTTAGAGAAGCTAAACACCAAATATAGTGGTTGAGGGAGGTATCTCTCCACCTGGACCTGAGGGCAACCTTATAGAAGCCTATCTGGGGCTAGGAAAGCAGCAAAGAATTCCTAAACTCTTCAGAAGCCTCCTCCCTGCAATTCTCTCCCATGCTCAGGCAGAGAAGTTTTGAGAAGCCTGGAGAAAAAAAGAATTGCAGTGGGATTAGGGTGGACAAGAGTGGTTTACATTATGACCAGGACCATGAAAAGGACTATGGACATCAAAAGCAGGTGCCAAAACAGCATGACCATAGACCATATAGAAGAAGGCAAAAGTCAGCAGGGACCCAGGTCCACACTCAGACCAGACTCCCTCCTGCCCCTTCCAGGGTCCTGATGAAGGATGGGATGTAAACCCAGTCGCCACCCTCCCATATAGATCACCCCAGATGAGAAAGAGAGGCAGTAGAAGCCAGAACGTTCACTGTACTAAGTTTACATTCTGAACTGATAACATTTAAAACTATGACTGAGATAGCTTGAAGGGGCAGGTTTACTTTTTTTTTTTTTTACCCCATGGAGGACTCATCAGCTAGTTGAGTTTAGTTACAATACATAGAAGTATTTTAAATCTGTTATAATACATAGCCATGTAAAAAGTCTGAAAGAAGAAACTCATATATATTAAATAGTGAAATGCACCATTCATTAATTATATAATCCCCCCAAGATTGTACAGTTCCTGAATATGGATATTCGGTCCCAGAAGACAGAAAACATAATGTAAAAATAACTTTCTATTTACATAATATAAATTATTATTACAAAATTGAATTTTGGTGGTAAGACATATTGATATTCAGTGAAGAAAAAATGCTTTAAATTTGTGACTTGCTATAAATCTAGAAGATGTAAACTCCAGACTTGAACTTGGAATATTTAGGTCCTAGCTCTGTCTCATATGAGTGTGTTCTTGAGTATGTCACTTAACAGATCTGAGATATATTTTATTAACCTGTAAAACAGAGAAAATAAAACATTCTTTACCTACTTCATATAATCGTTGTGAAAACCAGATGACAATATATGTAAAAACACCTTAAAACTTCAAAGCTTTACAGACATACGATTAAAAATGTAACGCTCAAATAGCAACTCTTTCATAAAGAGTACTTAGTAGGTGGCCTTGATTACTCGAAAATTATTTACGAGTGGCTAGAACACGATGTAGAAGCAAAGTAACCCCAAATTTTTGATGGTTTAATATAACAAACTTACATTTCTTGCTCATGCTATATATCTAATAAAAGTTGGCAGGAGACTGCTCCACAGTCGCTTAGAGCTCCAGGCTAACAAAATCTGCATCATTTTATAATGCTGCCATATCAAGCAGTGGCATCAGAATTTGCCACATTACTGGAACAGAAAGTATATGGGGTACATATACACCTTAACTGCTTCAGATGAATGGTAACACACTTCTCTTCCTTTCAAGGCCCATTGGCCACAATTTTTTACATAACACCCACCTAACTGTAAGGAAGAAACTATTTGCATGTGTCCAAAAACAAAAGAGAGAGAAGTGAATATGAATATGCTTTATAATCTCTAACAAAAAGACACCATGAGAGATAGAAAAGATTTATAAAACCTGTTAATATATTTTAAAATAAATATTTAATTGGGAAGATGAAGCAAATATATATAGGTGTGTGTGTATATATATGTGTATATATATTCATTAAAACATAAGTAAGTGCAATATTTCTAGTGACTATCACTTCAGAATGCCCAAAGGTGGAACATATGATGAACCTCACTGTTTTTTCTGAAAATCACACATCTTCTTTTCTTCTGGTAAGAGTATCTTTATTTTTCTTTTGCAGAATTATAATTTGCATCATCTCAGCCTATGTGCCAGAGGGGTGTATGACCCAGAAGTGACCATATTCAATTATTCCAGCAACAATGACAGGAATATGACCCTAGTACAGGCAAATGTAAGTCAATTATAAAATTATTTTTGTACTAATGATGGAGAAAATTTCTTTTTCCAGTGGAATTACAATTTGAACTGAAAATATAAGCCTGGAGCTGCAAGAGGTCATCACATGGAAAGAAGAAGAAATGTTTTTTAAATGGGAAACGAATAAAGAAGAATTAATGACATCAAATCAATGAATCCAGCAGAGCCTGAAAAAATACAGCAGTGCCAATAAATTCTCCATTTTGTTTCGGTTGAGTTTCTGTGGCTTGCCATGGAAACAGTCCTGACATACATGGGAACCTTATGGATTGGAATAGTTGCACTGGGCTTTACAAGGAACGAGTGTGAAAAGTGAGCTCTGGAAGATAAGTAGGACTTAGACAGCTCCAGAGGAGGTGCATGGATAACATCAGTGATGATTAATAGCATAAGGAAAACACAGAGGCAGTAATGATGCATATTGAATTAACTGGATTGGAAAGTATATGGTGGTTAATAGTGACAAACAGAATTGAATGAGTAGTGCAGAAATATATTATAAAAGATCATAAAATTCAGGCAGACTATTTTTAATTTGGTAAAATAAGCAGTGGGGTGCTGTGCAAGAAGACAATAAAACACAAGTGAAACAACAGAAACTACAGATAGCACAGATACATAGAGTCTCCTAAGCTATTGACATTATCAACTCCAGACAGTAAAACTATGCTTACCAAATTTGAGTAAATAAAATACAACCTTAAATTTTTGGCAGGAAACTTGAAACTATAAAAATTGCTACGGCAAGTTTGAAAAGAAACAAATGTGAAATTCTAGAATAGAAAAATAAATGAAATTAAGAACTAAGTGGATGGTTTTAACAGAATATATATACATATCCAGAGAGCAAATTAGGAAACCATAAAATCAGACAGAAGTAGTTATTAAAAATAGTAAAAGAAATGTTAAAATGATGGAAAAGGAGTAGGGTCAGAAACATAAAGAATACTGTGAGAAGTTGTAGTATATGTAAAACAGAAGACCCCAAAATAGAGGAGAAAAAGCAAAGGACAAAAGCAATTTAAACACAAAATCCCTAACAGTTTTATCTTAAAAAACTGATAAACTACATGAACCTATCAACTCAAAAAAACAAAAACAGGGATCAAAAGCAGTATTGATGAGAAATAATTACATAAAAAGGAGTAACAGTTATATTGGCAATGACTTTTCAAGAGCAATATGGCAATGGGATGACATTAGAATAAAATTTTCTGTATGCTGGAATAAATAATCACATAACTAAAATTGTATGTTGAGAAAAATATTAAGATTAAGAGTTAAATAAAGACATTTTTGAATGTAAAGAAACTGAGATAGTTCACACAAACTGAGAGTAAAGACATTCTAAAGCGTGATCCTGGAGACTGATTTGAGTGCTGACTCCAGTTCTTGCATGGTCAATTAAATAGTAATAATAATAATAATTTTAAAAATAAAAAATAAAGTATTATCCTCAGAAGGAAAAAAGTGATCCTGAATTAAAAGTCAGAGATGCTAGAAGAATTCAAGGAAAGTGATGTGGTAAATATGTGGGTAAATCTAAGTAATCATCAATAGTACATAAAACAATAATAATGAAGCTGTTAGAGGCTTGCACATACTCACACACATAGGTTCAACAGCATTACAAACAACAAATACAGTCAATTGAATTAACGTGTTCTAAGTTTCTTCCATTGTTTGGAATGAAAATAAAATTATCAATTTTAGAAGCTGATAAGTAAAGTTCACGTGTTATGATTTCCAGAGTATCTGCTAAAAAAGAGAAAAAGAATATATACTTTTCAGACTTATAAAATGAAAAGGGACTAATATAAAGGAAATCCTTAATCAATCCAAAAGATAGGAAAGAAAGAAAGAGAAATATTTGGCAGGTATAAAAAATAGAAAGCATTTGGCAAGATAGTATATTTAGACCTAAATATACCAAAAATTACAGGAAATTTAAATTTTTAACAAGCAAATAGACAAATTCCTAGTAAATAAATCTTCAAAACTGACACAAGAAGAAAATGAAAATTGAGTAATCCCAAACCAAAGAAATAGAATCCGAAAATCTGGAGCCAGATGTCATCAGATTAATTTAATCTTAAATGATTAAATTAACCATTTAAGAACAATAGAAAACAAGGCTTATACAAACTCTTACAAAAAAAATTTAAAAATAAGGTATGTTCTCCAACTTAGTTTAAAAAATCAGCATAGCCTTGATTTCAAAAGTCAATAAGAAAAGTAAACAAAAATAAATCATGACAACTTCAAACACCAACCATCAAGTCCAAAAATCCTAAACAAAATATTAGCAATCCGAATATGTAAAAATGATCATATATCATGAATAACTTGGGATTATTCCAGGAAGGCAATTGTAGCTTAATATTAGAAAAAATATGTAAAGGGGATTTACCACATTAAAGAACTAAACATTTTACTTTTTATTTTTACATTTATTTATTTATTTATTTATTTATTTATTTATTTATTTTTGAGATGGAGTTTCACTCTTGTTGCCCAGGCTGGATTGCGATGGCTGGATCCTGGCTGACTGCAACCTCTGCCCCCAGGTTCAAGCTATTCTCCTGCCTCAGCCTCCCAAGTAGCTGGAATTACAGGTGTGTGCCACCGTGCCTGGCTACTTTTGTAATTTTAGTATGGATGAGGTTTCACCATGTTGGTCAGGCTGGTCTCGAACTCCTGAACTGAAGTGGTCCTCGACTAAGTTCTAGAATTACAGGCATGAGCCACCGAGCCCAGCTGGTAAGCATTTTAAAACGTTTATATGATCATCTAAATAGTGGCAATAAAATTCAACATCCATTGATAGTAATCAAAAATTAAGTTAAACATTCTTAGAAAACTAAAAGTAAGGTAAATTCCTGTATTTGCTAATAAAGATTTTATTCTAAAAGAAAACATAAGTTGTACTAAATTGGGAAATATTGACATTTTTTCATTTGCATTTAGAAATGAAATGAGAATACTTACTATCTTCACTTCTAAGAAATCTGTTACTGAAAACCCTAGCTTGTTAATTAAAACACAAAAAAGTTAAAATGTGTAAGGATTGAGCAATAAAGTTGGAGTTATTTAAAAATGATTTGATTGTATAAATAGAATATTCAATTGATTGTAAAAATAAGTCATTGAAGTTAAAACAGGTATAACAAGATTTTCTTTTGAACTTACTTTTACATATAAACAATACAAATTTGGTAAGCAAAAAATTGTAAAGATATTATAGATATTAACATAAAATACCAAATGTGTCAGATTTACTCTGAAAAAGATAGGAAGACCCATATATCAAAAACTACCAAGCATTACAAATAATAAATAAATAAGGTTCAAATAAATGGATAATATATTGAATTCATTGATTAGAAGAATAAGCATAAAAAGTCAATTATCTCAAGATGTTCTGTAGATACTGAATAACCCCAATTTGTAACCTAACTTTATTAGTCACTTGTTCATTTATTTATTTATTTATTTATTTATTTAATCTTTCTGTCCTCTTTTGCATGTTCTTTCATCTTTTCTCTTCTTTTTTTGCCTTTTCTCTTCCTTCCTTCCTTTCTCGTCTTTCTTTAATTCTTTCTCTCTCCTTCCTTCCACTATGGAAATTGTCAAACTAATTAAAACTTTATATGAAAATTCAAAAGACCAAGAATAACCATCATACTCTTAAAGAAAAACAAAGTGAGAGGATTGATCTGCCTAATAAAAATTTTTATAAACTCACAATTACATCAGTATAGTATTGCTTTGGATACAAATAAAACAAAAGAATCAAATACAGACCTCAAAAACAAATCCAGACATATATGGTAGTTGATTCATTAAACATGTCACTTAGGTACAAAGGAAAAAACAAATCTTTTTAGTAAATGCTCTTGATAGAGATGATGAGGGAGGGGAATAGGGGTAGAAAGACTTCTATCCATTACTATACCTCAAAATATATTGCAAGATGTTGTAAATCTTAATGTGAAATGTAAAACAACAGTGTCTCAAAACAACTTAGGAAAGTAATTTCATGATCTTGGGTTTATGAAACATTTCTGAAACAATATACAAAAAGCACAAATCATAAAACGTAAGGAAGGCTGCCAAGTCTGACTTCATTATAATTAATATTTTTTCATCAAAAACATTATTAATAGTGTGAAGACAGTAAAATACATGGGGAAGTCATTTTTAGTACATATAACCAAAAGGACTAATATGGAATATAGAAAAAACTTCTATGATCAATAAGGTAAAATTAGAATTTTAATAAATAAGTGGTACAGGTTGGGCACAGTGGCTCATGCCCATAATCCCAGCACTTTGGGAAGCCAAGTCGGGTGGATCACGAGCTCAAGAGATGGAGACCATCCTGGCCAACATGGTAAAATCCCGTCTCTACTAAAAATACAAAAATTAGCTGGGAGTGGTGGCTCACGCCTGTAGTCCCAGCTACTAAGGAGGCTGAGGCAGGAGAATTGCTTGAACCCGGGAGGCAGAGGTTGCAGTGAGGCAAGGCCGCACCACTGTACTCCAACCTCACAACAGAGCAAGACTCCATCTCAAAAAAAATAAATAAGTGAAAAAAAAAAAAAAACCGGTACAAGGGAACAAATAAAAAGCAAACATTTCATTAAATAATACCTATAAATGGCCAACAAACATATGTAACATTGCTCAGCTTCGTTTGAATTACAAATTCAAACTACCAATGAGATGAGTGACCAGATCTGCTAAAAATTACAAGGCTGTCAATAACAAGTGTTGATCAGGATAGGGAGGAATGAGAACTCTTACACAGTGCTGATGAGTTTGTACATATTGACGACTGCTTTGAAAAACTAATTGGCCTTACCTACTAATATCAAATATATGCATATTCTATGAGTCATCTATTTTACACACACACACAGACACACACGCACACACACATAATGCTGCTATTTTCATAGCAGTGTTATTAATAATAATCAAAAACAGAAACTCTCATACATTGTTGGTGCGAATATAAAACGGTAGACCACTTGGGAAAACAGTTTTTTGCAGGTTTTCATATAAACAGATACTGTCAATGTGACCCAGCAATTCTATTTCTATGTATTTATGCAAAAAAAGTGAACATATATGTTAATTTAAAATATATAAAATGTTAGCAGAAGCCAAAGACATCCTAGAAATGATCTAAATGACCATTGGGTAAAGAAATTGTGATAGTCATACAATGAAAACTGTACACTAATGAAATAAACTACAACTATAAGCAAAGGTATTTACAAATTTCTTAAGAGATAATTTTGACCAAGGATTCCATTTATAAAACATTCAACATGGACATTTATAAAACATTCAACATGTTTTCTGTTCCATTGCTTTCTGCTCAGATATTTATTATTTTGTCTCCTGCTTACATTAGGTTTAATTTGCTCTACATTTTTTAGTTTCTTATGATGACATCAGAGGTCTTTGATTTGAGACATTTCTTATTTCCTAATATGTACATTTAGTGCTATAATTTTTCTCTCAGTGCTGCTTTAGTTCATCTCACAAATTTTGATATGTTGTATTTTTATTTTCATTAAGTGAAAAAAATGTTCTAATTTCCCTTCTAATTCTGTCTCTGACCAATGGGCTAAGTGTGTTCTTTAGTTTCCAGATATTTGGGAAGTTTTAAAGGATTATTTTATTACTTATTTTAACTTAGTTCCATTGTCATCAGAAAACAGGCACTATATAACTTGAATCATTTTAAACTTAGTACCACTTATTTTATGGCCCAGAACATGATCAATTTTAATAAATATTTTGTGTGACTTTGAAAATGATGTATATTCTGTTGGTGGGCAGAGGGTTTTATAGGTGTTAAATCGACCAAGTTGGTTGATAGTACATATCCAATCTTCTTTCTCCTTATTGACTTTGTCTACTTATTTTAACGATAGTTGGGAAGGGATTATCAGACTTCCTAAAAACATTTGTGGATTTGACTATTTCCGCTTGAAGTTCTATTCATTTTGCTTCAGATGTTTTGAAGCTCTATTACGAGGTAGGCATATAAACATTTAACATTGTTATATCCTCACGATGAATCATGAAGTCATTAGGAAATCACCTTCCTCATTATTAGAAATATATTTTCCTTGAGATATACTTCTGATATTAATATCTTTTCAATTATTTTAAAATTTAGTGTTATAATAGTATGGCATATTTTCCCCATTCTTTTAGCCTATTTGTATCTTATATTTAAAGGGCATTTCTTACAGACAGCAAACAGATCTTGCTTTTGTATCCAATTTCAAATTCATTCCCTTTTAAATTGGATATTTAAATCATTTGTACTTAGTGTGATTACTACTGTAGTTAGTTTTGAATCCAACATCTTGCTGTTTATTTTCCATTTAACTCATCTGAAATTTTTCCTTTTTTTCTATTTGCCTTCTTTGGGGTTAATTGAACTTTATGATTCCAATTTATTTCCTTTGTTGGCTTGTTAACTATAATTTGTTGTTATATTATTTTAGTCGTTGCTTTATGGTATAGTATATATCTTTAAATTATTGTAGTCTATCTTTAAGTGACATAACCACTTTGTATATAACAAGTTTACAATACTATGCTTTGTTTACTCTCTTCCTGATTTGTGTTATATTTGTTATACATTTTACTTTTACATATATGATCTGAACAACATTATTATTTTCTTAGTCAATTATATTTTTAAAGGATATTTTTTAAAATATATATTGTCTATATAACCCACATAGTTATTATTTCCAATGCTCTTCATTGTTTTTTGTAGAGCTATATTTTTATCTGGAATCATTTTCCTTACATCTGATGAACTTCCTTGTCGTGAGGGTTTGGTCCTGATGAATGCTTTCACCTTTTTTATTCCTGCAAAACATTTATTTCACCTTTCTTTTTTGAATATTTTTCACATGTATAAAATTATAGGTTAATAATTTTATGTTTTGTTTTCTTATTTTCAGAAATTTTTAAAAATTTAATTATTGTGGGTATATAGTAGGTGTATTTATTTGTATATTATGAGGTACAGGAGATGTTTTGATACAAGCATACAATGTGAAATAAGCATGTCATGGAGAATGGGGTATTCATCCCCTCATGTACTTATACTTTGAGTCACAAACAATCCAATTACATTTTTAAGTTATTTTAAAATAATACAATTAAATTATTGACTGTAGTAACCCTACTGTGCTATCAAATAGTAGGTCTTACTCATTCTATTTACTCATTCTATTTTGTTATACCTACTAACCATCCCACCTCCCCTCCAGTCCCCCACTACCGTTCCCAGCCTCTGGTAATCATCCTTCTACTTTCTATGGCCATGTTTTAAATTTTAGATCCCACAAACAAGTAACAACATGAGATATTTGTCTTTCTGTTTTCAGTAATTTAAAAATGTTGCTGCACTGTTTTATCATTTGCAGTGTTGTTGACAAGCATTTTGCTCCCATTCTTATCTTTGTTCCTCCTTGTGTAATATGTTTTTTTTTTTTTCTCTAGCTGTTTTTAAGATTTTCTCTTTCTCACTGGTTTTGGACAATTTGGTTATAATTTGACTTGATATAATAGTCTTCATACGTCCTAGAGTTGGAATTCATTGACATTCTTGCATCCCCAAGGTTGTATTTTTTATAAAAATTGGAACACTTTCACCCACAATTTTTTCAATTTTTTTTTGTTTTCTACTTTCCAGTGCTTTAGAAATTCTAATTACGTGTATATTTCACTGTTTTAAGTTATTCTACATCTTACTGCTTCTATGTGCATTTAAACTTTTCCCTGTATTTTCCATTTTGTATAGTTTTAAATACCATATTTTCAAGTTGACTAATCTTTTCTTCTACAGTATATAATCTGCAATTATTCCCATTCAGTATAATTTTTATCTCCAGCATTGTAGTTTTCATCTCTCTAACTTTGATTTGGAACTTTTATTCTCTTTTTTAATTTTTTAAATTTTACTTTATTCTAGATCCAGAAGGTACACATACATGCTTGTTTCATGGGTATATTGTATATTGGTGGGGACTGGGCTTCTAGTGCCCATTATTCAAATAGTGAACCTTATACCCAATGGGTAATTTTTCAACCCTCACCCCCTGTCACTCTTCCCCTTTTTTGAGTCTCCAGTGTCTATTATTTCTATTTTGAGGTCCATGTGTACCCATTGTTTAGCTCTACTTATAAGTAAGAATATGTGGTATTTGATTTTCTGTCTCTGACTTAATTTATTAAGGATAATGACCTCCAGCTCCATCCATGTTCCTGCAAAGGACACACTTTCATTCTTTTTTATATGGTATAGTATTCTGTGTGGATGTATATCACAATGTATATCACATTTTCTTTATCTAGTCAACCACTGATGAACACTTAGGCTGGTTCCATGGCTTTGCTATTATGAACAATGTGTAATAAGTATACGAGTGTAGGTGTCTTATTTATATAGTGATTTTGTTGCTTTTGGGTAGATACCCGGCAGTGGATGTGCTGAGTTGAATGGTAGTTCTATCTTTTTTTCTTTGAGAAATCACCATACTGTTGTCCAGAAAGCTTGAACTAATTTACATTCCTACCAACAGTGTATATGCATTCCCTTTTCTCTGCATCCATGTGGATATGTTATTTTTTGACATCTTAGTAATAGCCATTCTGACTGGTGTAAGATTTTAACTTGTGATTTTAATTTGCATTTCTCTGATGTGTAGTGATGTTGAGCACTTTTTATGTGTTTGTTGGTTGCTCGGTTGCTTGTATTTTTTCTTTTAAGACATATTTGTTCATGTCCTTTGCCCAGTTTTTAATCGGGTTGGTGTGTATTTTTTGTTGTTGAATTGTTTTAGTTTCTTGTACATTCTAGATATTAGTCCTTTGTCAGAGGCATAATTTGCAAACATTGTTTCCCATTTGTAGGTTCTCTTCTCACTCTGCTGATGATTTCTTTTGCTATGTGGAAGATTTGTTAAGTCCCATTTTATTATTTTTGTTTCTATTGCATTTGCTTTTAGGGCATTTGTCATAAATCTTTGCCTAGACCAATGTCCGGAAGAGTTTTTCCTAGGTTTTTTCCTTGAATTTTTATAGTTTCAGGTCTTACATTTAAGTCTTTAATTCATCTTGAGATCTTGAGTTAATTTTTATATACGGTGAGAAATAGGGTTCCATTTTCATTCTGTAGTTCTCAGAATAACTGTAGAACATGCTGGGAATGCAATATCTTAAGAAGGAACTGTTTGGAACAGCCTGGGCTCTATTCCTGTCCACCCCAGAACAGGATGTCCTTCAATGCTTTACCCCCACTGTATCACTTCCCCCAGATCATAAAATTCAGGATAGGCTGCTTTCTGGGTTCTTTCACCTTCATTGCAAGTGGGGCACGTGCAAATGAGACTCCCTCTACTCTAGGCAGCTTTCCTGAGCACTGGGGGACTGACTAGTCGTAAATCCTAGGCTTCTGTTGTCCCATACTGCCTATCTATAAGTAATAAACCCACTTCATGGAACCTGTGTGTGAATATTGTGTCTAACTGTACTCGTGCAAGCAGTAAAAGTATAGTCCGAGATACAGAAATGAAGTGGCAACCAGTGCAAAGTGAACCCGGTTTGCACTTTTTTGTTGTACTGGTCCATTTCTCCAGTGATATATCAGTCCCTTGCCTGGTGTTACAAACTTGGCTGCGATGATTCTAAGGCCAAGTTGGAAAAGGAAGATGAAAGTCATAATTAAATGTGAAGAATTCATCTTTTTATTTTCAACTCAACACCTCACTTTACTGTGTTTGGGACTTCTAAGATCAAAGTCTACCTCTCCATAGAATACACCTTGAATCTATCTTCTGCAGAGACAAGAGAATAAATATGTGTTTTCTAAGTGCTCCTAACAGACTGTAAATGAACTACCCTGTTTTCAACCCAACTTCACGTTGTTGCTTTCAGATGTGTGTGGAGCTCCAGCATCTCCTTCGGTTACTGATCCTCTCTGGAATTCTCCATTGCAAATTTCCTTGTTCACTATTGGCTTCTCTCACTACAGAGTGTGAAGTATTTCCTTTCTCCATTTTGCTTTTTCCTAAAAATTTTATCTTCTGAAATTCAGTTTACTTCTTAAGTTTTCAGTCGTTTACTTCCTGTCCTGTTCTTGCCTTTGTGTGTTCATTACATTACTGCCATTTTAGTACAGTATGGGAAGCTTTTGTACTGAAATGCAAATTATCACTTTAAAGTTGGAACAAAAACATTTTTTGCTTGCAAAAACCTAGTTATTAAGAAAAGGCTAAACAGATCATGAGAATTCAGAAGAGTAAAATAAACTAATGAATGCCTAGCACCCTCACGTGTGTGTGTATAAGTGTGTCTGCATGCATGGATGCACTCATACATGCACACACATATGCGAATGCATGTGAGAGAGAGTACAATTAGGAAAAACAGGTTTGTTCTAAAGGTTTGATCACAATTATGCATTGCCTTCTCTGGTGTACTCCATCTACTTAGAGACTTCATATTACAGTGGAGATTGGTCCCCATTCAGACTTCCAGTGGAGCTGGGTTCTTTCCTGTGCAATGGAGAAACAGTAATATCTTTTCCTTAATCATTGCAAGGTTAATGGCTGAGACACCTACAATAAAAGACAGATTAACAAGAGAAAATCACATGTATTTATTTAATATATGTTTTACATAGCATGGGAACTTTAAAAAATGAAGACTCAAATATATAAAGAAAACTATTTGTTTTGCTTAGGTTTAATAAAGAGTAGACAGTCATGCAAAAGTATGATTAGACAAAGGAGTATAATCTAATGGTAATAAGCTGAGAGGTACTTTGCAAGGCTTGATTTTTCAGCTTCTTCTCTGTGTCCCTGTGTCCTTCAGAGACAAGGATATTCCTTTTCTCTGGTTCTACAGAGGGCGCATCTGAAATAAGAGTCTGAGAACCTCCATCAGGGAAAGGCCAACTATGTTTTATGACTACTCAGGGGAGAAGGGGCAAGGGAAAGGTTAGAGTACTTTGTTGCTTTTATTATTTTTCAAATGCTAAGGTGCCATATTTTGGTGTAGCATATCCTGAACTCCATCACTTGTCTCAGAATTTAGTAGAAACTCAAGAATGGAAAACAGAAGGTAAATTTCCCTAGTTGCAGGGATTGGTTCAGGAAGGAGCATGAGAAACCAGCAGAGCCTATGAAATATCAGGAAATTTTTGCTGAGATTGCTAGAAAGCCCCATGTTCCTTCCCACTGGACTTGAGACACTGGAGCTGCCACAAACACTGATACACAAGAGGGCAAATATCTGCAAATGAAGCCATGTTAAACAGAAAACAAGGGTCCATACAGGAAAAGAAGGGCTGGTTCTAGAAACAGTGTTTAAATCTTTGTCTACAACAATGTCTGAGCCATATTTTCCCTAGACTGTTCAGTTATTTTCCAATAAGCTTCCCTGGATTGGATTTTCTATAACTGGCATCTAAAGGAATCCTAATTAATCCATAATGCTCTACTCAGGAAGCTCTCAAGCTTCTCAAGACAAATTATTCTGAACAGAATGAAAAGGAAGTAAGTATTAAGAGAAATATCACCAAACGGTATAGTGTTAAGCCATAAAAAAGGATGAGTTTGTGTCCTTTGTAGGGACATGGATGCAGCTAGAAACCATCATTCTTAGCAAACTATCACAAGAACAGAAAACCAAACACCGCATGTTCTCACTCATAGGTGGGAACTGAACAATGAGATCACTTGGACTTGGGAAGGGGAACATCACACACCGGGGCCTATCATGGGGAGGGGGAAGGGGGGAGGGGGGAGGGTGAGGGGGGAGGGATTGCATTGGGAGTTATACCTGATGTAAATGACGAGTTGATGGGTGCTGACGAGTTGATGGGTGCAGCACAGTAACATGGCACAAGTATACATATGTAACAAACCTGCACGTTATGCACATGTACCCTAGAACTTAAAGTATACTAATAATAATAAATAAATAAATAAATAAATAAATAAATAAAAGTTAAGGCTGGGTGCAGTGGCTAACGCCTGTAATCCCAGCACTTTGGGAGGTTGAGGCAGGTGGATCATGAGGTCAGGAGATTGAGACCATCCTGGCCAACATGGTGAAACCCCAACTCTACTAAAAATACAAAAATTAGCTGGGCATGGTGGCATGCACCTGTAGTCCCCGCTACTTGGAAGGTTGAGACAGGAGAATCACTTGAACCCAGGAGGCAGAGGTTGCAATGAGCCAAGATCATGCCATGGCACTTTAGCCTAGCAACAGAGTAAGACTCTATCTCAATTAAAAAAAAAAAAATGTTAAGAGAAATTTGAAACCCAAACCAGTGACCATACGGATAGGACCATTTAAATTCTGTCACCAGCAGATGTCCTGACCTGATCAATAACTGCCCAAGTGAATGTGAAAACCGTGGGAAGAAAATAGGAAGAAATCATTTGATCACCAGCAATAGTCTTTCAGGAAAAATGGTGTGCAGTGCAGGCGACAAGAAATGGGGAATAAACAGAATGGTGCAGTGCACCGTGTCAGTAAACTTGACATGGATTTGGAAAAGATTTGAGAACAAATTATTATGAGACTGTAAGGTCTTAGAAAGGAAAGTTGTAATCATCAGAAACCAGAATAACATCAGGAGGAATGAAGTAGGTCAGAATAAAACTAATTATTTTCCATTTTTTGTGAACAAGATGTAGATATGAGGTCCAGAAAACAATATTAGATGAATGTTTATATATTTGAATAACATGGTCCAAGGAATGTTGAATAAAAAATACACACAAAAAAGTCACTACTTGACTAGAGATCACTAGTTTTATACTTGAGATTCACACCTCAACCCTTTTCTGTTAAAATATTTTATCATGGGCCTAGACAAAAAATGGACAACTTTCTTATCTCTTTAGTGGGATAGCAAATACAGTCAAAGATGGAGTTAGGGCAATAACAATAACTACTCTCCATTGATCACTCACTCCATTCCAGATGTCCTATCAGTGACTGAGCATATGTCAATTCTATAAATAGCTCACACAATAATATTAAGCGATTTAGTATTACCCTTACTTTATAGATGAGAGAATCAAGGCCTTAAAATCCTATAACTGACTTTATTATACTGATGTCCCAAAACCAGAAATATCAGAGTCAGGATTTAATCACAGGTCCTACAATCAAAATTTGTGCTCTTAACCCTAAATGTGCGTTCCTCTTAAAATGGACATACAGTATGTAAATAAGGTAAAAATATCTGTGCTTAAATCCAAAAAGAGGTCCAATATAAAAGTAAAAAGTGAGCTTAGAAGAAACAGTGCTGAAAGGTAACATGGATTAAAATGATTTGGTACTTTGGGTTGACTTCAAGCTTAACAAAAATCAAGACAATTATGGAATGGCAAAAAAATTAAAGCTACTCTGAATTGACTGGACTACATCTGCAACATCACGTATAATTGTTGTAGCCATGGTTCAAGAAGCAGTTAGATATTCTTGAGCATGTTCAGGCTCATTTAACTAGAAACTGAGTCATGAGAAAAAAGAAGAGAGAATATGGGCTTAAAAGAGGAAATATAAAGGATGAGCACAGGTGCAGTCTTTAAATGTCGGAAAGGCTATCAAATAAAAGAGGGATTAAAGTCATCCTACATTGATTCAGCATTATGAATACAGTGTACTGATTTCAGCTCAAGGGACTGCGCATAGAATCTATTTTAACCTGATTCTCTCATGTTGCAGAAATAAAATGAAACTGAAAAATATAAGTAATTTGTTCACAGTCACATTAGATATTGGTAAAGCTGAGACTAGAATTCATGTCTCAAAAATTCCAGTTGAAGAGGCAAAATTTCCTCCTCATTAGACTATTAAAAGGGAAAATAGGCAACAATATCCTTTTCTAAAACCACCACTACCTTTGAACTTCTTAGTAAGCAGGGCCCAGGATTAAGGAAAGGGTAACTCATTTAAAATAATTAATAAAAACTCAGTTAATTGAGATAATTTATTTGTAGGTGGTAAATCAGCAATTTCTATACTTACCTCATTGTTTCATTTTAAAAGACTAGAATGCTTAACAGTGTATCTTAAATAAAGGTTCCTCTTCAGATATTAGAAGAACGTGGTTTTTTCTAATCCTACCCCTGGACTTTTACATGGCAAAACCATTCATTTCTTCGCCCCCGTACCTAAAGCTATAGGACTGACTGTCCTCCCTTTGAGGCCACTTCTAGGAACTCAGCCTTCCACTCCGCTCCTTTTGCGTGGGAGTAGGAGCAGCTGAGGGGAAGCAGCGATGGCATGGCTCAGAACACACCCACCCGATTGCCTTCCTGCTCCTGAACATCAGCTGTTGAGCGGGGGAATGAAGCCAGAATTATCACCAGCTGTTTCCCAAGCTGTTTTGGCAGAGACTCACAGAAGAATAGACTCCCCAGGCATATTCTTGAGTAATGTTACTGAAACTAAAGCTCTGTCTCCAGAAACATACAATACAGAGAAGAAATAAATGGGCTTCATCTCTTTATCTTTCAATCGCCATACTAGAAGGATTTTTTGAACACTGCCTACCAAGTTTACAATCTCTAATATTTTCAACAGTCACCAACACTTCAGTGATCCTATTTTCAATCCTAATTTCCATAAATTTTGGTACCATTTTTATTAACTAAGACCAACTGGAATTGGTTTTGATATAGTGAGAGGGAGTCAAAACAACTGAAATCAAACCAGCTGGATTTTTATTTTTATTTTGTAGTCCCAGTATACTATACAAAGAATTACTTTGAATTTGACTAGAGAGATGTTATCCCAAGCAGTAAGTGATGTGTCAGATTGCAAAGTCACTTTTCAATTTTGGCTTCCGTGTATGTAGCTTGAAGAAGATTGTAGAGCAGAGCTGCAGTACAATTGATGGCTTAAATTGCTAATTGTAGTCAACCAAAATAAGAAATTGTATTTATTATGAGGTTCTAATTATACATGCACCTCCATGAACATTGCTATCCATCATGTGCCTCATACTATTTTTACACAATTGGGAGAAATGTCCCCAACATCATAATGTATAAAATAATCATTGTTCAGTGTATATGAATTCATCTGAAAATCTAAATCACCCAGTTTTTTTTAATGACAAAGAACACTTGGAAAGTGAGGAACGTTTAATGAAAGTTCATGTAGAAAGGAAGCCAGTCAATAAAATGCAAATGTTGTACCAAAAGTTTATTGAGAAGTCGGAGCTAAGAGAAATGTTAGTAGCTCTTAAATTATTTTCCTTTGAGGGTTTTTCCAAAAGGATTCAAGATATCTCACATGTTTTAGTGCATGACTGTTTTCTTGCCAAATCTAACTTGAAATATTATATTCTAAATATACATGTCACATAATCATGAATATCCTTTCCCTTACTTGAATGAGGTCTGGCCAAACATTTTCCTGGCAGTTATTATGTCTATAAGAATATACTAGATATTACAGAGCTAGCCAAAAAATTGGTAGGCTAACTGCCATATAAGAATATGAAAATACTTATTTGATCAATATTAACAGGCTTTATGAAACAGGCTGTATAACATAGATATTATTTGACATCAGCCTTTCAAAAGCATTCACTGGTAGAAGGAAAAAAAGGTTGATTTGGCAAAGTACCACTATGAAGTTCATTTATCTCTTTATTTTATCTAATGAGAAAGAGGGAATTTAAACATGCAAAAATAAAAAGAAAACTGCATTCATCTTCCACTAGAAACAAATTAGGGTTTCATTAAACAAAAGTACTTGCTATCCTTATGCTCATTTCTTTAAGAATGTTGATACTCTGCATCTGAATGCCTTCTATTTCTTTTAATTGTCTTACAGCACCAGCAAGGACCTTCACTATAATGGTGAATAGAAATGGTGAAAGCACACTTTCTTGCCTTGTTCCAAATAGTGACAGAAAGGTTTTAATCTGATCATGTATAACATTTGTAGATCCTATTTATCAGATTGAGGAAATTCCCTCCGATTCCTAGTTTACTGAGAGATTTTTAATAAAGAGTGGATATTAAATTTTCTCAAAAGAGTCTCCTGCATCAATTGAAATGATCTTATGATTTTTCTCTTTTAGTCTTTTAGTATAGTGAATTGTATTGATTGATTTACAAATGTTAACCCAGCTTGTATTTCTGGGATAAACCCTACTTGGTCATTATCTATTATTCTTTTTATGTATTGTGGAATTTAATATTTTGCATCTAGGTTTATGAAGGATATTATCCTATAATTTTTTTAAATTTATAATCTCTGGTTTTGATTCCCAGCCACATGTGGGCTCTGCCTGATCCCTTCTGGTGGGTCTTTTCCACGCCTCGTGTAATTTCTTCACATGCATGTGAAGCATGAACAATATTCAGCTCAAAACTTCACTCCAGATTTCAATCTCTCTGTGTGCAGCTCTCTTCTTTTCAGTACACTGCCCAAAGTCTAGCCACTGTGTGCATTTTAAACTCTATCTCCTCAACTTATAGAGAACACTGAGCTTTGGGGGTTTTCTCCTCCTTGGATTGCTGCAGTTCTAATGCAGTGAGAAACTGAGGACAGCTTATCTGAGGGCTCACTCTCCAGAGTTGCCTGCTTTCCACTATCTAAATCCACTTTTTTCACAAATTTTGTCTGTATCTTTTCAGTTGTTTAATCCAGGAGGATAAATCTTATCCCCATTACACCTTCCCTCAAAAATTCTTAACAGTCTTTAAAATGCTTAGCAAAGTTCTGGTAAGCAAGCCAAAGTGTATAGGGTCAAGAAGAAATGAAAAACCTTTTCTTGTAGCTTCTTTTATGTAACTTTTTTTCTTTTTAAGACAGAGTGTTGCTATGTTGTCTAGTCTGGACTGGAACATCTGGGCTTAAGCAATCCTTTTGCCTCAGCCTCTCAAGTAGCTAGGACGACAGGCATGTGCCACCATGACCAGCTTACAAAATTTCACTTTAGAAAAACATATTTTTAAAAATTATTCTTTAGACCATAAATTTACAAAATAAATCTCATCTAGTTTCTCTTTACATATTTTAAAGTCATGCCTCAAGAACAGTTATAAAAACATTTGTCCCTTAAAACAATACACACATTTTTTTTTGAAAATGCAGCATTCCTAAAGAACTTTTCAAAAATAAATTATTTTAAAATTCTAATAGGTCTCTTTGAAATTTTGCTCAATCACATAATTTGTTCATTTGAAACTGATATTATACCAGTGTTTCTCCAAGCTTGATTCAAAGCTAATTGTGGTATGCTGAACAGTGTTATGAGAAATTATACTGATAATGCAGAGTGTGTAGAAGCCAGTTATCAAATGGTAATAACTGTACTCATTTTCCAAGAAAAATATTAGTTTTAATAATAATCTTTCCTATAAACTCAAATGTGAAGTGAACATAACAAAGGTCTTTGAGTATATTAACATTTACAAGAAGCTTAGATGTCCAGTTTCTAATGTTGAACAAGTTTTATAAATAATAAGATGCAAGAATCTTTTAGTTACTAATTAAACAGTATTTACATTATATTAGACAATAAATTAAGTAATTAAATAATTGTTCTAGTTTTAATTCCATACTTTTCCAAATATAAATTCTGAATTTAATCAGCTCTAAATGATTTTGGTTTAAATTTCACTATCTTTTCATGATTGCTAGATAGTTAGATATTAATCTAACAAACATTCAGAACAGTATTTCCAAGAGTACTGGAAAAGTACAGATATTCTTCCATCATCTATAAAATTAATACTGCTGAAAACCAGGACAAGTATATTTCAAGACTTCTGGTTAATGCTTAAGTATTATGGGAGTAAATGAGAGAAGTTGACCATATAAACACCGAAAACTGGTTTTCATTTGCTCCAACACCATAACCAGCTTAGGGAAGAAGTTCAGCTCTTCCTGGTTCTTGGGGGAAAAGTCTATATAAAAGTGGGCTAAAAATTATCTCTGGAAGATAAAGTTGAAGAAAGCTCAGCAAGTAATGTTGGAAGTATGGAGACGGTATTCTGTGAAGTAAGGAAATATTTAATATTTTTCTAACTTGCAATAATTTCATAATTAACAGTTACGCATTAAACCCACCAACATGACAATAACTGAAACTTGAACTTAAACATTCAATAAAAGTTGTTGTAAGTGTCACTTGCCTTTCAGGAAAAGAACTGCTTACACTTTTATCCTCTAATAAAAAGTGCTTTACATTTTTCATTATAATTGGGCTATTTTAACAGCACTATCACTTGGCTAATTCCTTGTCACTTGCTGAATTTAAAAGTTGCTCCAATAACATAAAGTTAATTTAACCTAAAAAACTCATTTTAACCTGCAAATACTCCAGGCACACTTCCCATCTGGGAAATGTCGATCAGATTTGGCAGGGAGGGGTGCTTAGGGAGTGGGGAGTGCATATTCTAAAAGTACTCAAACTCACATTTGAGTCCATGGCTTCAATGGGAAACATGTTGAATTTTCTAGGGAAACATATGCTCAAGCACCCCATTCACAGCATGCACCCTGGGGCTGAAATATGTTTTCTGGTGGATTGTAAGCAAAAGAAACATTAAATATTATTGATGGTAATGGAGTAGTCAAAGATAACTTTTATCACAGTGTTTTGCATTTTTCTCATATAATTTACTATCTAATAATTATTTTGCTTTCAATTATTAACCTGTTTTATTGGACTCCTGTGCATTACTTCAAATGTTCTTGGGATCAACATTCTTATCCTACCTGCTCCTATGATGATCAATTATATATATGCTTTGACTCCTTTTACTTAAATCTAACCTGACAGCACCTGATCAGATGCATCTTGCTTGTTTCTCTAGAGTTTCACTGGTGCCTTGAGAACCTTTGACACCTATTTGCTGCTCAAAAGTCCATGGAGCACGTTTATGACCAATAAAGAGAAGGATCAATGTATAAATATTTTTTTCTTCTCTAAGGATGGGCAATTCTGAGATGTATTGCATAAAGCATCAAGTTAATATTTAATCAGTTGAAGTATAAGATATTGCAACTCCTACATAACTGGCTTAAGGCAGGATGCAAAGGCATAGAATAGAAATTGAATCTGAGAACATCCAAAAAGATGTCATGAGTCTCATTGTTTTATGGACTCTGGCCATGTAACAATGAGACTCGTGAAAGTATAAAAATCATGAATAATTTTCATAATTCTCCTTCTCCAAGGCCCCAAACAAATCTTTTCACTTCCTAAAGGAACCAATTGACTTTTTCTTTTTCTCAGGATTGTCAAGAGAGATTTCTATCCTCTCAGACTTGAATGTCTCCTGATTAGAGAAATATCTGCCAAAAAAAACGTCAAAAAAGGAGAAAAAGAAGAACCTAAGGAACATGAACGTGTCATAGAAATTTCTCTTGGTGGTAACCCAGCCTCAAACGGACCAACTGTGTGCAAAGCTGTTCCCCATTTTCCTAAAGGAACAATGCTGCTCTTAATAGTATTTCTGTTTCAGGGGGCCCAATTTCAGATATGTTGGATTTGGCAGGCTTCTGGTCAAGCTGTATTTTTTCCTACTGAATTACAGTAAGAACTAAGTATTAGAGGCTATAATGAAAGGTTGGTGAGGCAAAACTGGAAATGTGTGCAATGACCTACACTCAGATCCAACTGATCCAGATACATCAAAATATTGGTCAAAACTCGCTGTTTATGAATCAGCTCAGTTCTGGACTGAAGAGAAGCTTTTGAGACCCTCTGGATGCTCTCTCCCAGGTTCTCTGTTATGGGTTGAATTGTCATAGGTCTTCATAAAGGTTATTAAGTTATAATAAGGCCAATAGGGTGAGGCCCTAATTCAGTATGTCTAGTATTGCTAGACCTAAGAACAAAAGACACCAGGATGGGCACACACAGAGGAACGGCCATGTGAAGACACAGGAAGAAGTCGTCATCTGTGAGCCAAGGAGAGATGCCCCAAGAGGAACCAAACCTAATGACACTATGATCGTGGACTTCTAGTCTTTGAACTGTGAAACAATAAATCTTTGTTGTTTCAGCCACCCAGTCTGAGGTATTTTGTTATGGCAGCCCTAGCTGACTTGGGTAGTCTCCCATGGTGAAGGTGCCCTCTGGGCCAGGCAGAGATTCTTACAGTTCTCTGCCTTTCCTGGCATGGCAGAGCATGGCACGGCCTTTCCTGTCTACTGGCTTTTGCATGTGATACTCACGTCAGCAGGAAACCCTCCTTTATTTCTTCACATAACCAAATCCTACTGTCTTTCCACGGAAAGGGAAAGCCCCTACACTACTGGTAAACTGGTAAGCATAAGCTTTTATAGACTTTATGAGGAGGAAATTTGATAATACCTATTAAGAGCCTTAGAGTGTTTATCCTCAGATACAGTGACTCCATTTTCTGGAATTTATCCTAAAAAAGTATTAAAGATATGTCCAAAGATTATAGGGATGCTCATCAAAACATTGTTTTGAGTACTGCAAAACTGGAAATATCTAAATGGTCAACAGAAGATAAAGTAACAAACTCATTAAAATGATGCTGCTTAAATGTATTATTGCAGAAATATGCTAAATAAAACATAGTATTCAGCAAAAAAACAAGTAATATAATTTTAATACATATATTCATATAGAAATAGTTCTGCAAAAATATATGCTATCAACACTTTGTATTTATAATAAACATCACATTTGATTTTATTATTTATTTATTACATTTTTTGTAGCAACAGGGTCTCCCTATGTTGCCCAGGCTGATCTCAAACCCCCAAGCTCAAATGATCCTCTTGCCTGAGCCTCCCAATATGCTGGGATTACAGGAAACAAATATACATCAAGTTATCAGCAAAGATAGCAGCAGCTTAGTTTGCTTATGAGGTTTTTGTTTTGCTTTGTTTTTGCCTTCCTTGATATAATTTTTCTGCAATAAACATTTGTTGCTTTAAGAAAAGTAGTTCTCCTTTCCAAAAAATAGAAAAAGATTTTCTGTCTTTCAAGTCCAACTTTATTCATTACTACATTTTTAAACAAATATTATTTAGAGTCTGCTACATATCAGACACTCTTCTAGGTACTTGGCTACATACATCAGTGAGATAAAGATGCCACTGTAGTATAATGTACATTCTAACAGGGGAATAATATTATAATAATAAATTACATCATATGCTAGAAAGTTATTAGTGCCATGGAAAAAATAAAACAATGAATAGAATAAAGGGAATTGGAAATATTGTGATCAGGTTACAATTTGTTTTATTGAATAGAATGATCAGAGTAAACCTTATTGAGAAGGCAAGATATGGGCAAAGAATGGAAGTATCTAAATGAAGATATGTGAAGAAAGAGCATCCCAAGCAGAAAGAACAGTTCCAAGGTGAGAGCATGTCTAGCCTGCTGGAGGAACGTTACAGAAGGTTTGGTTAGAGGAGCTGTATTGTGGAAAAGTATGAGAAGAGGAGATCAGGGAGTTGACAGGAAGAGAAGATCACAGAGGCCTTTGTAGATCATTGCTAGGAGTTGGTTTAACATCATCTCACATTCCCAAAAGAATCTGGCTGCTGTGATGAGACTGGATTGCAGAACGGCAGGGGCAGAAGTAGGGACACAACTGGCAAAATCAATGCAGCATTCCAGGAAAGAGACGATTGTGGCACAGCCGGGGAGTTGCAGAGGAGGTAGTACAAAGCTGGTTAGATTCTGGAGTTTTTCCTAACATTTTTAATGTAAATTTTAAAACATAGGATGAAGGGGTGGCCTGCCCCTCCACACCTGTGGGTGTTTCTCGTTAGGTGGAACGAGAGACTTGAGAAAAGAAATGAGACACAGAGACAAAGTAGAGAGAAAGAAAAGCGGGGGCCCAGGGGACCGGTGCTCAGCATACAGAGGACCCACGCCGGCACCGGTCTCTGAGTTCCCTTAGTATTTATTGATAATTATCTTTACCATCTTAAAGATAAGGGAGTGGCAGGACAATAGGATCATTGTAGGGAGGAAATCGGCAGTAAGACATATGAACAAAAACCTCTGTGACATGCATAAGTTTAAAGGAAAATGCTGTGCCTTGAGATGCATATGCAAACATCTCCATAAACCTTTTAGCATTATTTCAGCCTATCACATGGGGAGAAACCTTGGACAATACCTAGCTTTCCTAGGCAGAGGTCCCTGCGACCTTTGTCCGTGTATGTGTCCCTGGGTAGTTGAAATTAAGAGAATGGTGATGACTTTTAACCAGCAAGCTGCCTTCAGGCACTTGTTTAACAAAGACACATCCTGCACAGCCCAAAATCCATTAAACCTTGAGTCACCGCAGCACATGTCTCTTGCAAGGACAAGGTTGGGGGTAGGGTCACAGATTAACAGCATCTCAAATACAGGACAAAATGGAGTCTCTTATGTCTACTTCTTTCTATATAGACACAGTAACAGGCTGATCTTTCTTTCTTTTCCCCACATAGAGTAAATTTCAAAAAATTTTGCAGCAAATATTCATATATGCATCACTAGATTCTCTGATTAAAACTTGATATACTTGTTTTATCACATATTCATATATCTGTTTATAGTTCTATCCATCTATCAATGCACATTACTTTAATGCTTTTCAAAGTTTCAAGCATCAGTACATTGCCCCAAAAATACTTTTGCATTTATCACAGTTTAATATTTTTACAGTACTTTTTTTGAAGTTAAATTTATATAAAATGAAATGCACAAATTTTAAGTGTACCATTTGACAAATGTATACATTTGTGAAACTAAATTTTAATAATGATAAAGAACATTACTGTAACCTCAGGGAGTTCCCTTATGTCCGTTTCCAGTGATTTGCTATCCCTAGGCTTAAAGCAGCCATCATTCAAATTTCTTTCACTGAATATTAGCTTCGCCTCTTTTAGAACTTCATGTAAATGAAATATATCGTATGTGTTATTTTTGTAAATATTCAGAGTAAAACTTCTGATATTCATCTATATTACTGCATACATCAGTAGTGCTTCCATTTTAGTGCTAAATAATTGTCCACTGTATGAATATACTACAGTTTTTTCATATTTTCTCCTATTGATGAACAACTGGGCAGTTCAGAGTTTGGTGCTATTATGAATAAAGCTTTATGAACATTTTATACAGGGGTTTCAGTGGATACATTTTTTTCATCTCTCTTTGGCAAATACATAAGGGTAGAACTGCTAGCTCAAAAGAAAACTACATATTTTATAAGTATATGTTTTATAAGAAACTGCCAGATATATTTTCCAAAGTGTTTTATCATTTTACATTCCTACTAACAACATATAAAAGTTCCAGTTGCTCTAAATCCTTGCCAATATTTGGTGTTATCGGTCTTTTTTAATATTAGCCATTCTAGTGGGTACATAGTGGTATCTCAATTTGTTTCAAGGTGAATTTCCATACATTTATTTTCAAGGTCATTTTTCTGTATTAACTCTTCCCAGAGCATTCCAGGTCATAGTGTTCTCTCTCTTTCTATTTGCATTTGTTACATTAATTAATGTGCCTCATTTGACCATTTTTCACCTATTGCCTCACATATTTAATTTTTTGACTATAGTAACCCTTGTTTTTCAATAAGATTATATTTACCCTGAGAGTAGAGTCTTTTTTCTTCTTCTGTGTTCCCTGTAATAACTAACACAACACTGGGCTTAGAATAGCCACTCCATAAATGTTGGTGGATGGGAAAAAGTTAAAAATCAACCTTGGAGATGAATGAGCTGTGGCATATTTATACAATGGTATGCTACTCGTCAGGAAGGAATGAGCTAGCAAGTCAGGCAAAGACATGGGTGCATCGTAAATGCATATAGGTACGGGAAAGAAACCAGTCTTAAAAGGCTGTATACTCTATTTTGCCATTAATATGAAATGTGGGAAAAGCAAAACTATGCAGAGTATACTCAGATCATCGGTTTCCAGGGCTCAGTGTGGGGAGGTGAGTCAGTGGGAAGAATTAACAGGTGAAGCACAGGGGTTGTTTTGACAGTGGTATAACTGTTATGTATGATACTATAATGGTGGATACTTGACACTGTGTATTTGTCAAAATCCACAGAATTTATAACCAAAAAAAATTGAACCTTAATGCACGCCAATTTTTTTTTAAAAAAAAGCATTTAGGATATCAGAGTAACCCACGATGGAATGAAAACTGTGATAAAAGATCTAATTACATTAGAAATACATGAAACAACCAACAACATGGTGCTGGGAAAAGTAAGTGGAGTCTATATGACTCTTATTTATTTATCTAAAGCCACAAAATAGCATGTTTATTTCACTTAAATTCTTAAAAATACTTTTTTGGCACTTGTTCCATAATATGTCCTAACATTAAAAAAAATTCATTGAAAAGAAAAGTATTTTTTTAAAAACCCAAAATGTTAAGATTTTGTTTACAACGCTTTTTTATGTATAGAAAGTAAAAACGCTGTTACAATCTTGTTGTAAGTGGTAGCCACTATCTACAATGCATGTAAACACCATGCTCTACTTGATGAAATTGTTTGCAATTGAGGATCTGGGTTAATATTTCTCAAACCACTACATAGGCACACAGGAATTGAACAATTAAGGAATTGAATGATGAATGGTGGAAGCCAGGTTTCTTACTTTTGGAGTAGAAGGCTGTAGACAAACAAGATGGGAAGGCTAGAATGATCCATGTTGTAATGGATTAGAGTTGGAGAAATCAGTATGAACCCATGTTTAGCTTCATGTAGATAAAGATCATAACATATAGGCATACTTATGGTTTTTTGCTTATACACGGTTCATACACACACATACATTCCTTACTCTATCAATTAACGAGGTCTAAAAGCAATGATAACCCAATAGCAATGGCATACCCGGCACCCGGATCTAATACCATTCTCCAATAAAATAAACCAGGGCTCCCAGGGGAAATGGCTGATTCTAAGATTAGGGCAAGAAATACACACGATGAGCCTGAAACATCTTGTAGTGCCAAAAATAAAGTTCTCACACACACACACATCAATGATGATATGTCAAAGGGGCATAGAAGCCAATTGAAAAGGCTTTTAATGTACCAATGATGGAACAATTTCAGTAAAAAATAAATAAAGTAGCACTAGATTATAATTCAAAGTATAAAATAAATATTATTGGCTTCATGTTGACATGAATAATTGAATCAATTCAATAAATGAGGGAGAATAGACAGAGTTCTCATACAGAAGAATTCCAAAAAATTTATGAAGATATTTTACCCTCGAGGAGGTGGATAACTCCCTACTCCTTAAATATTGAGTGTACCTCCTGACTTCCCTCCAAAACGTACCATATTGAAAGGAGGGGAGGGGAAGAAAAACTTCACAGTGTAGAAACCCGGCAAATGCTACCCCTGCCAAGTGATCAAAATTAATATCAACAGTGATAGGTCATTTTGAGAGTATGTACACTTGGTATGATGTGATGAGAATGGAAATTTTCTTCTGTGGTCTTCCTCCCAAAAACCCATAACCCCAATCTCAGCATGAGAAAAACATCAGACAATTCCCTATAGAGTAGTATTCAACAAAATACCTGACCAGTAATCTGCAAAAATGTCAAGATCATCAAAAACAAGGAAAGTCTGAGAAACTGTCACAGACAGGAGGAGTCTAGGAAGACATGATGACTAAACATAATGTGAAATTTTGGATGGGATCCTAGAACAGAAAAGGGATGTTAGATAAAACTATGGAAATAAGAATAATAATAGGCTTTAGTTAATAATAATGGGTAAATATTGGTTCATTAATAGTGACAAATATATCATAATGTAGGATGATAATGGGGGAACTAGGTACTGTGTATATGAGAAATCTCTGTACTATTTTTGTAACTCTCCATAAACATAAAACTGTTCTAAAAATTAAAAGTGTATTAAAACGACTAGATTAAAGCTATGTGCACTAATAGGAATGAAACTCACAAATACACTGTTTGGTTGTTGGTTGGTTTGTTTGTTTTGAAATAGGGTTTTGCTCTTGTTGACCAGGCTGGAGTGCAATGGTGCAATCTTGGCTGACTACAACCTCTGCCTCCCAAGTTCACGTGATTCTCCTGTCTCAGCCTCCCAAGTAGCTGGGATTACAGGCATGCACCACCACACCTGGCTAACTTTTTGTATTTAGTAGAAACTGGGTTTCATGACCTGGTCTCGAACTCCTGACCTCAGGTGATCCACCCACCTCAGCCTCCCAAAGTGCTGGTATTACAGGCGTGCGCCACCGCACCAGGCCCAGCAAATACACCATTGAATGAGAGAAATAAAAGAGAAAATGATGGATAATGTATGACATTGTTTACTTAATTATGAAAATGGAATTATACATGTTATTAGAAATCAATACTAATTGATTTCTAATTACCGGGCACAGTGGCTCATGCCTGTAATCCCAGCACTTTGGGAGGCTGAGGCGGGCAGATTCACTTGAGGTCAGGAGTTCAAGACCAGCCTGGCCAACATGGTAAAACCCAGTCGGTCTCTATTAAAAATTCTAAAAATTACCTGGGCGTAATGGTGGGCACCTGTAATCCCAGCTACTAGGGAGGCTGAGGCAGGAGAATCACCTGAGCCCAGGAGGCGGAGGTTGCAGTGAGCCAAGATCGCACCACTGTGCTCCAGACTGGGTGACAGAGTGAGACTCTGTCTCAAAAAAAATAAAAATAAAAATTTAAATATGTAAAAAAATTTTAATTTTTTAAAAATTCTAATTTTTAAAAAAATTACAAAATAAAAAAAAAAATCAAGAGAGTGGTTTCCTGGAGAAATAGCCCTAGACGGGAAGACAAGTACTTCTAAGGTGTTAGTGATACTCTGCATTTTGATCTGAGTGGGGGTTCCACTAGCGTGTTCACTTTGTGTTTATTATTGAGCAGTATACTTATTAATCACTCACTTGTATGTATGTATACATTTAATATGTCAATAAAATATTTTAATTAAATGTTGTACATGTTCTGATATCTCCAGGATTTCCACATAGAGTTATATCATAATCTGTTTTCAAGCATTGTAATTGCTGATTTTTAGGAAAAAAATATTTTTTATACCTAGTATTATTTCATTAGCTATTTTTGCAATGTTCTATTTTTTAAAAGATGAAAGTTGTTTTTCTACTATGATTTATGGATTGTCTCATTTTTAGAGGAATTAGTTCCAAATTGTAAGTCAGAATAGATCAGAATAAAGTTCCTTATTTTCTTACGAAGATGTGAAATTATGAATTCATAAAATAAAATTTCTGAAAGAAAAGATCTAATATAATCAAAGACTAGATAAGAAGGAAATCTGATTTCCAATGATGAAATTTGGCTAATGAAGAACAATAATAACATAATGGTTTCTTACATATTTCCAATGAGTTCATGTAATTTAATGCTTTATTATTTTCTTTAGCCATCCTTGCTCTTGTATAGCCACATATTGACTGACAGGGCTTTGAAAGCTAGTCAAGAACTTATCTATAAAAAAAAAAAAAAAATTGCCTAGACATTTAAAATAGAGTATTAGCATTTGTGAGAAACATGTAAGTATAACCACTAATAGTATGGATTTTTATTATACCTGCTATTTGTATGTACCTATTTGCCATGTTAACTAAGTGAATCAGTCAGCAATGTTTCCTCTTCTGGTAACTAAAGGGAAGTTTCAGTGGCCAATACAAAGCTAAAGATACCCCTATCACATAGATATTTAACCTTTGCCTAGACTGTTTGATGTCGACAAGCATGTCATTTTAAAATGCCTCAGTTTGGCTGGCATGTCATCAATTGATGTCCAAGAAACAGACACAATTATACTTTGCCACTGTTTATCATTTATCCTCCTTTCTGCCCAATGATTAACAAAGGAGTGGTTTTCACTGTTTAGTCTCTTGTTAAGATGGGATGCAAGATCTAAAGCCCCAGGGTAAGTTTTCTCCAATAGACTCTGTTTAGTCCACTGGTGAAATTACAGTATGTGGTTTAAAAAAAAATCTTTGAATGTTCATCTTTATTCAAATATATATAATCTCCTGCCAGAGAAGATTTGGGAAAGTGCATTAAAGAGAAAGTTCTCAACATTTTCACAAAGAAAAAATAAAATGTTTCTAATTCAATATTTTTTTCCAGGTTGAATTGCATTTGACTAGTTTCCTAATATTGAAAACCCTGCTTGCTGACCAAAGAACAAGGAAATTTTATTTACAGTAATTTTACATAAAAAATTGGGCAGAGAATTAATAATTTAAATAATTCCATCCAAACTGAAGATACATAACAAACAAGATTGGGACTTAAAATTACACTGTAGGTCAGAAAATATTTTTAATGTCATTTCCCATAATTTTGGTTACAAATAGCATATGATTTGAAGTTCTCCACCAAAACTTTGTTGCTTAGATTCAAAAGAATACCAACAGTTTGTTCCCTTCCCAACTAGTCATTAGAGTTCCTTCTTTAGAGAAAAAACCTTCTTCTTCAAGTACGCTAGTGTCTCCTTTCGCTATAAAAATAAAATGTGCATCTTTTTATCTCCCAAGGAGATGTGGACAATATAAGAAGGGTCAGAGTTTCTTGGTTCTTCTTGGAAGCATTAAGTAACTGTGGCTTATACAATTCACAAAAAAAATCTATAATTTTTTCTTAATAGAAATTAAATTTGTAGATCACAATAACATATTCCTTGACTATAATGTCACTGGGAACAAAGAATGCTTCAAATGAAGTAATTTATTCCGAGCAGAAAAAAAAATAAATAAATATCCCATTGCAGATGGGCTTTTTAAAACAAAACGCTTTGTGCCCCAATTCTCACTTGCACAAGTCTGCTGCAGCATCTACATATTTGATTTAAGGACAATTCCCATGGAGTCAGGCAGTATTTCCCAGTGTTTTTGTGTAGACTGGTGCCTTGGGGTTAAAAAGAAAGTTTTCAGGCTCAAATAAATTTGTGAAACACCACATATTATTTGTAATTCTTGTAACTCTTGGAGAGTCAAACTGTACGTTGACATAATATGAGCTTTAAGAAATATTTTAAAAGAGAAATCTTTAATTTGGTTTACATCAGTGGTTCCCAAATTTAGTGGGTCATAGAATATATGTAAGTTTATGCACATATGTGTGTCTATGTATGTATGTTTTTGTGCATCTGTGTGAAAGAAACACTTATTAACATTTCATGGCAATCAGTGCTTTTTGGGAGGCACTAGGGGAAACAGCTTAAGAAATTATAACTCCAGAAAGCCAATGTTAAAACACAAGGAGGAGTAAATACCCATTCATGTCAATATCCATTACTAGGTGGGACAAGCACGAAAGCCCAGAATGAAGTTCCTTAGGTAGCCAGGAGGGAATGCTAAGACAATGGGCACCTGCTTCAGGCAGGAAGTTCAGCAACTTATAAGATGCAGAAGACATAATTCTCAAAAAAAAAAAAAAAAAAAAAAAAAAAAAATCATCAGTAAGTTCACAATCTGCCCTAAGATTGCCACAACTACTTCCACATAAGGAACACCCATTATCCTGTGAAAGAAAAGTTCTCATTCTTATCAGAAGTTGAGAATATACATGCTTTACTAGGTAAGAGGGCTGTCATTAAAATATTTACAAAGATTGGATTCTGAAGTTATTTCATCTGAAGCTCATACTGCAATATAAAGATACTATAAAAGTAAAATTTAATGAAAAATGTTCAATATCAAAACAATAAGCAGTTTTCAAATCCAAGATGAGTTCCTATAGTAGAAAATATCTAGTTTTCCTGTTTTCATTTATTTTAGGAATACAACTAGACATTTCCCAGCCTCCCTTATCAGTAGGTGAAGATGTAAGTCCAAGTTTAGACCAATTGAACGTGGGTGGAGGTGATAAGCCTCTCTTGTAGGCTTGGTCCATAAATATCCTCCCATAGGATCACACACGCTGCCTCTTCGCCCATTTGTTGGCTGGAGGTAAAGGATTAGGCAGAGGCCTATGAGACTCTAAAGGACAGTAGCACCAAAGATTAGAAAGAAGTTGAATTCCTAAATCATTATATAAAAGACTGCCCCCAAAAAACTTACATAAAACTGTAGTACGAGCAAGGCATAAAATTGCATGATCCTAATTAACTGAGATTTGGTACATGTTGTAGCAATTAGACTATCCCAACTTATAGAATGCCCAAAGAAGAGATTAAGAAATTGAATATAGTAACTTTTAATCTTCCTCGAGAACTGGGCTTTTGGAGTATTTCTTACAATAAATATAGAAAGCACTTTACTTTGAAAAGTCTCCTTTAAATTTGAAAGAATAGTTATTAACCAATACAATGAAATATCAGTTAACATTGAAAATATCAATACCACAAAAAGACAATTTAGATAGCATATGTCAGCCAGTAAGCTTAACATTCTTGAATAATGTTAAAAGGCCTGCATAATGTGCCTTGTGTATTAAAGAGTATACATGAGGAACATAAGAGAAATCTTTTGAAATTATATATTCCATAGTTATAAAAATACAAACAATTGAAGGAAGGCTTTATGGAAGGCAGAATGGCAAACTAGAATAGCAGCTGGAGAGAACACAATCGTCTTCATAACTGGCCCCAAGGAGCTTCTGTCACCTAGATGGCTGTTGGAGTAACCTGGTGCAGGTGCTATTTGCCAGAAGTCTAACCCACATGGCTTCTGCAACTTGTTTCCTATGATTTGGCCTGGTTAGGATTAGAAAAAGTATACTTGGCTGCTAAAGACAAATTGTGGCTAAGAACAGATTTCCCACTTCTATAATAGTCAATAGCTTCATATAATCAGGCAAAAGATGATTATGTGAAGTCAGTTGGAATTAGTCTCTTTTTGCTGTATGCTCCAATATAACTAAGTTAACACTTCAGTGCTAGCACGTATCACTTTTGGAGATCCACTGCTAGATTCATGAATAGACTGAAAGTTCCTGGTGGTCAATTAATCCCTGAAACTTCTGAATCAACATATCTTGACAGCCGTTAGAACTTCTTGCTTACAGAAAATTGCTTTATGTAACTTCTGTAGCATGTACATCTCCTTTAAAATTACGATTTTATAACCCACCTTAAATTTTTTCTTGAAGAAATCATATCTATTCAGTTTTCACAGAAGGTGACCTTCCCAGCAAGATTATGGCAGTTGTAAAAAAACTAAACATTCAGTTCTTGAAATGATACTTGGCAAGGTTGAATGTGTACAAAGGAAAAAGTATATCTGGACATATATTGCTCAAACAGTCCTTTGTAGAAAAGGTTCTTAAACTTCTCGAAGGGCTCTGGAATCCCACAGAAAAGTAAGGTAAGGCTGCCTTGCTCAGGAGATCAAATGCTGATGGTATCCACATTATCAGCACTAAAGGAAATAGTAAAAAAGGGCTTCAAATAATTTCAATAGTTGAAATGAGGACTCTTGCTCTTTCCAAGTATAGTAATATCTAACACCTCTTTTGCACTTCGTGGCTACAAAAGTTGCCAAGGGAGATTTTTTCAGTGCCATTATATCATGCTGTCTGCTTTGCAAAGGACTGGAATCATCAGTCTGATTCATCTCATGCCAGTTGCTGATGCTACAATCCCACAGAAAATGACTAAAATTTAACACATTTTTATACAAAGATTTACCACTGAGCAACATTCATCATATCTCTTAAATGCATATTTTTTAAGTCCTTTATAGAAAACAGTCCTCAGTATCTCACAATAAAGGCCAGGAAGAGAGTATTCTTTGCAATGTCCAAGTTTGTGAGATTTTTGGCTGGGACAGAAGAAGAAGGCATCACACTAAGAGACAGAAAATGAGGTATAGCATTTTCATTTCATCACAAGTTAAATAGAAGAGGCTGTTGCCATTGGAAACTGTGACAAATGTTAACCTGAATTTCCTGTGTTACTTTAAAGTTGCTTGGAATTGGCTTTATGTGCATACATATCTGAGGTGTAGACTATATTAGGCACAAATTATGAACTCGATCCAAATAGCGTAGCTTGGGCATCTTTTTATAAAATCAAGTTGCTTCAAGATATAGAATGTGAAACCAAAATTATCCTTTTCCTCATCTTTGATCTTTCATCAACCAAACAACCATAAAATAGATAATATGGAACTAAATTCACCTTCCTCTCAATGGAAATGAAAAAATAAGTGAGAGATAGGTAAGAGAGATGTGTTTAAAAGTACATAAACTCATCGTAATTTAGGCTAAACTTCACTTTCCAAATATATTTTTCATTTGGTTCTACACATAAGCTCTCCTACCACCAGGCTTGTCTATTCATGGCCCTCAATATTCCTTCTCTACCCCAACCTCTAGTATCTTTCTGCTTCCCTTCCCTATTTATCTCATTCTTCACTGCCCAATATGAGACTTAAATCTTTGACAGTCTCAGTATGCAGTGAACACTTTTTCCTTTGAAACTTGATAAATGCAAGATTGTCTTACTTTAGATAAGTGACCTGACCTCCTTCTGTGGAAATGAAGGTACATACTAACACCAGTATTTTACAAATATTGTAATAATTAAATGAGATAATTCAAGGAGAGATGCCTAGAGTATTAACAAGCACACAGTAGCTGCTCAATAAATGCTAAAGAACTTAGTTGTTACTTTTATAACACTCTCTGATTAGCTCAGTGAAAATACTCATGCACTGACATATATAATAAAACAGAAGCCATTTATTTTATACATTTTTATCTCTCACAGTTTTTATTTATAACACATAGATGCTCAGCAAATATCTACAGATTGAGAAATGGAATAATTTTGCCTTTTTCATATGTAGGCTATATCTATCCTTTAATCTTTATTTTTACTGCTAAATTTCAGAAATTGGGTTTCTCATTGCATCCATTTTCTGGGGCTCATCTGGCTCTCAGAAGCACTGAAGATTCAGTTGTCCACTGTCATTGCCAAGTGCAACAGGCACAGCTGCCCCAGACCTGCAGCTTGGTCTCACATCCAGGCATATTCCAAACACATCACCAACACATCTTGAAAGATACTCTTTATTCTGATAGATTTCCTTAGTTGTTCACATGTCCTACCACTCCTGACATTATCAGTCACTGGAAGTCCTAAACTTTTTAACTCTAAGACAATCTGTAGCTTCAGGAATTTTTCCACTTGCTTGTAGTATACTTATGACAGAATTATCCATTATTTTATGCTATTCACTTAAAAACCTCTTATCTTCACCTTTATCAAAGTAATAGTATATTTTTTAGGAGTATTTTCCCATGTCTATTTGAGCAGAGATATGAAGAAACATCCGACATGGTGATTTTATTTTGCCTCTCAATGCAAATTTTTATTGATATATTACACCTGCAAGAATCAATCACTCAAACTTAAAGTCTTTTTTCATCCCTAATGCACTAAAAGGCCTTATCACTTTTACCAGTCCCAAATGTCAACATATTTACTTCTTTTATGTACATCATCTTTCTCACAAATAAATCATGTTGTCATTTTCTCTCTATCTACCCTATCTAATGATTGGATCAATACATGGCAGGGAAAGTGTGAACAGGGAGAAATAAGAACAACTTTGTATGAAGAGAGTTAAAAATAATAAGCAAAAGAAGGAGGGAAGAATTTCTGGAACAATGTCTTTTGTAGGGAAGAAGTCATGAATTGGTTTTAGACAGGAGCAGGGGAAGTTCATATGTAGAAGAAAACAAAAAGGTAGAGCATAGGGATAAAGATAAGTTTATTTGTTGGAGATTGTGGACAAGTATTTAACACTTGAACTAACTGTTAGTCGCACACATTAATTACAAAAACAAAAACAAAATAGTTGTGCATGACCAAGTTGGCTGATAACAACTGGCAATACAATCTAAGTTACTATTCAATTGTTATAGTCAAAATCATATCACCCTATCGATATCACCCAATATCAAGGGCGACATTATGACACCTCACTGGAGCCCTTCAAAGCAATCTTATCTTTTTGATCTTGCCTGGAAAATGCTCCCTCACTCTTCCATAGAGGACATCCCTCTCTTCAGCCCACCTTAAATCATGCTTTTACAGTTTTCTTGGTTTCTTCCACATACTTTTTGATATAAGCTTCTAAAAGATTAAAACACCTTAGTTTTCCATTGTGTGTGTGTGTGTGTGCGCATTGACAGAATATCCACAGCATGCAACTCACTAATTATTAAATAAGTCAAGTTTATATAATTCACAGAATCTTCTTTTGCCCCATTGGAAATGCAAAAGGCAGTTGCTGCAGATTATTTTGATTATGGAATATAATTTAAATCGCCAGCCCCATTTACAAATAAGGCTAACACAGCCTGTTTCTTCACGAAAATGAATTTGAACTAAGTTTAGATTTCTAAAAATGAGAGATCTACAACTAAATTTAGTAGGAATTCAGCTTAATGTAATTAAGAGTGTGCATTTTCAAGTAAGATAATCCTAGATTTGAAGTCCAACACCATTATTCACTAATTTATGTGACCAAGCCTCAAGTACCTTGTGGATAAAATGAAAATGACACTACCTTATAGGGTTATTATAGCTAAATAAGTATACACACACACACACACACACATAAAACTTATAATACATAATATTACAGGGTACCTGACATGATCAATACTATCACCATTTAGCAGCACCCTATATATAGTTTTCTGTTGGAATCTCATATAATTGTGTCCACTTTGACAGCAAAAGCCTATATGCCAAGCTGAAAATTTAACTAATTTCTAGAGAAACAGGAAATTATTATGTAAGACTATTTTCTCTTTTGACAATAAGGAAACTCATTTATAGCAAGCCTAACTGAAAACTGCAGACCTCATGGTTTAGGACCTGACAAAGTGAAATGCTTGTTGGCCCATTATTGAGTGCATTCCTTTCATGGGCAGCAGCTTTGAAGTAAATGTATGACATTGACTCCAAGCTGAGCTAGGCTCTCATGCTATCAAGTGGAAGAAACACTGACTAGCTACTTCAACTCCATAGACAGAGCATATCTACCATTAACCTTTGCCTTAGATTGCAGAACTATAACCAAGAGATATATGTTCCTAGAAGGGGAGCAGAAATGTTAAGATGAGAAGGACCACATGTGGTAGAAATAAGACAACCCTACAAATGATGATAACACAAGGCAGAACATATCATAGCATATACAGATTTGGGGTCATATTGAACACAGATAACAGGAAAGCTCCTTAAAGGAGGTGAATTTGAGATATGCCCTGAAGTATGTACCCAAGATGCTTCATATTCTAATACAATCGTGGTGGTATAGAAATGGGCCTTGACTCTCAGTATGAATGTATGTCAAACATATGGCATAGAGTGCATGACAGAGTAGAAGTTTATCTACTGAAGATATCATTTAGCCATGTTCATTGAACTTTATACAGGCCCTAAATCACTGGAAGGGACGCATAAATAATGTTACTAATGGCATCCATGAGTTAAGAAATGATAACAATGGGAATTTTCTTGTTAGATGGTTTATTCTCCATGCGTGTTCATCTTAATGAGCCTTTTGACAGACAAATGCTCTATAAATTTTGTTTTTCCTTGTTTGACAGCTATAAATTAGACACAAGCATTGCTAATATAGTGGAGGAAAAAAATCTAAGACAGCTAAATACTGCCTGTTCATATGTAAGGCATGCAGCTGTTTCACTTTTTAAAATCCAACTCTAATACAACTTCAAAAAAAGAAAGAAAGAAAGAAAGAAAGAAAGAAAGAAAGAAAGAAAGAAAGAAAGAAAGAAAGAAAGAAAGAAAAAGAAAAGAGAGAAGAAAACCGAATGTTTCATCAAATAAAAGCCCAGAGCTCAAAGACAAAATATTTGAAGACAATGTACAATAAAAGCTTTTTTCAAGCATAAAAGCTGATTTATGAAATTAAGCTGGAAATATTATAAGTAGAAAATGGCCACAAAATAAATAAGAACCTTTTAGAAAGAGAGCAAACATGTGTTATTTATTTTCCTAGTAAACAGAAGTGGCAGATTCAATCAGCAAGAAACACTGGATAGTTATGACCATTTTAATCATGTAAAAAAATTCATAAGATTTGTTTATGGTGCATTAAACATCATCTTCAGGTTAGCATTAAAGAAAGTGAATAAATTCTATTTATCTGATAAAAAGACCAGAGATAAGAAGGAACCAGTTCTCTTATGTGGCTAGCAATGTAAAGGGACATACAACATTTCAGCATCTCTGTGGCTACCTCCTTTTACTCTTTATAAACATATGGAAATAGTTATACTCAATTGCATAAAAAATATTTAAGACTACAAAACAGTTCCAAAGCATGTACTGTGCCATATTTCATGTGGAGAGAGACTGCCTTTAGTTCCGTTTTGAAAGGCCTAAAAAGTGCAAAGCAATAGTACTTTAAGTATTTATATCTACTTAGATTCTCTAATGTTTAAAGTCATGTTGAAAAATGTTAATTTTAGATGTTAATTATAGAGCTGGAATAAAGCATTGGTTATAAAATAGCTAGCTGAGGTTAAATCTCTACATAATGATCAGTTTTCTGGTACTCCCTGTTATTTAAAATACTACCAAAGAAATACATTACAAAAAACACACTAGCATGTGGCATATCTCTTCATTCGGAATTTTTATGAATGATAAAACTAAACACATTAGTTTAGTAATGATAAAACTAATTTAGTTCATTAGTTTAGTAATGATAAAACTAAACTAAACACAAGGAAATCAAATATTTATCTGGCCCCAACTCTACTTTATTCCCTAACATGTGACATGGATAAATCTTATAATTTATTTAGAATTAATGATTCAAGACAATTTCATAACATAAAGATATCAAATGCTTTTGAAGGATAGAGACTCAGTTCCACACAACTCTTAACTTAATGTCATTTTTTGCCTTGAAACTTATTATGGAGTTTTTGAAAGAGGGTTATACAAACAAAATATGTTAAGAACCACAAAGATTTGGTAAAATTCTAGAGGACTCTATATAAGTAAATAGTTTCTCTAACCATGAACCAGTTTACTTCAGAAAGTCAACGTACAGAATTTCCCAATACACTAATGTCTCCTTGACAAAGCAGACTGAACGGGGTCAACTTGCTGATTAAGAATTCTCCCTGGTGTTATATGCAATACAGTTATCAAAGAAGGAATTTGATTTCCTTTGCATATGTAGCAGAGTTCAGTCTAGTAAATTCACACTCACCTTATTATTTTTACACCAATATATGAAGAAAGATCTAAAACAATATTGACTGCTTTCCAGTTTCTATCCACTGACATTTTTATCTTTTAACCTTTTTTCTTCATTTCCACCCCAAATTACCCAAGTCTCATGCCATACTTCTTACATGCCAATAATACTTACTTTTGAAATATAGTCTGTGAGCCTTTAGTCTACCTTTCCCCTGATTGAAAATATAGCTGAGCAACTTTGCAAGCCATTAGAAACTTCTCTGCCCATTTTCTAATATAACAGCTGTAATAGCAGCCTCATTAATAAAATTATTGTAAGACAATCACAAATAATAAAGGCTTACTATAGCAACCTTCCATGAATACACACACACACACACACACACACACAAACATACACACACACACATATATATATATGTAAACTTTTTCTAGGCACTTAAATTTCAGTGCCTAATCTGAAAGTCGCCTGTCACTGGACCTACACAAAGCCTCGCCCCGCTGCTAACAGTACAGAGAATGCCATTGATTTTAAGTCACATCATTATTTTATGAACCACTAAGAAAGAAAAAAAAATTCTGCTATTTAAACCATGACATGATGCCTTAATGATAATCCTGTACAACATGAATTGAGAACATCAGTTCCTCATTGCTTTGAAATGATTTCATCTATTCCAAAGAATTTGGCAATCTACCCTACCTTCAGTTGCAGTACTTGGAGTGTGAGAGTAAGCTCGTTGCAAGTATTTTAGGAACAAAATATAACACATCTTCATCTAGTTGTGGATATCTTCCTTTTTTAGGTCCCATAAAACCCTTGTTGTTAATTTGCAAGAAAATATGAAATTCTGATTATTTCTACAATGATGCTTTATTAACATCAAATTTATTTTTCACCCAGGGATATAAAGAACTCAAAAGAATGCCATTTCCACCCATATAATGTAACAGAGACAAATAAATTCACGATTCTTGAAACCATTGAAAGATGAAATTGCAGGGCAACCAACTAGCCCCAAATCAAAGAAAAGACAGGTGCCTGCAGGAAGTGATAAAACATGTGCAATGGCTCATCTAAGACAGATGCAACTGAAAACCAGTAAAAAGGGTTCAATTGATGGAGTTGGCAAATTGGTGGAGGCCAAGTATACTCTAGAAAGAGTGCGAAGTTCCTAAGAGATGAGAAAATTAAGGAGTTCTACATTACCCTTACGGTTTGTCTCCATGAACCAAGGGCAATCACAAAAATGATTCAAGGAAGGAAAGGGTTTCTTATGGTACACATCAGCCCCTGCTGGAGAAACACAGAGCCCTACCTGCACCCTACTACTCTATCTCCACTGGGGAACAGAGCCTTAAACTACAGAGGCAAGTGCAATCACACCCTTAACACACCAGTGAAAATCAACTGCAGCTAGAAGAAGAGAACAACAATTTTTAAAATCCTTCCCCTGAGAGAGGGGCAGCATTGCATGCAGAGTCCAGGCCTAGAGCCTGAGGAGGGAAACCACTCAGGAGTTCACACTGCAGGACCCAGAAACATAACACCATGCCAGCCTAGGACTAAGTTTAATGTTAACAAGAAAGAATGCCCCAGTACCACTCCTTGCTGACAAGCTAACAAGAAGTAGTAAGTAACAACACTGGAATATGACCTGGAGTGGCATAGGAGAGGAACCAATGCATGAAAAGAAATTTTCTGAGGTACAGCACAAAGGAAGATCTAGAATTGGTATAGGATAACCCACTAAGTTAAAAAAAAAAAAAAATCCTCTGGCAAACCAGAGGTATTGCTGGAGGAATCTGAAGCCAGTGGTGACCTAAAGGTCACCGTAGCAACAATAAACCTAAAACCAAGATGATACCCTTACTACCTAAGGGTATTACATTAACTTAACTTAAACTTAAATCTCCTACATAATAGTTCTAATAGAAAGAGAGACATTAATTTCCAGGGATAAAAATTATATAAAATGGCTGACTTTCTTTTCCAAGATGCCTGACTTTCAACAAAAATTACAAAGCATACAAAAAGGCAAGTAAAAACAACACACTCCTAAGAGCCAAAACAGTCATAAAAGACAGACTTAGGTATGACACAGGTGGTGAAATTAAAAAACAAAAAAGTTAAAATAACTGTGATTCATATGTTAGAGTCTCTAATGGAACAGGCAGACAATATGCAAGATCAGTTAGGTAATTCCAGGAAAGAGATGAAAACTATAAGAATCAATTGCAAATGCTAGAAATTAAAATAGGACAGATATGATTAATGTCCGTTACAGGCTCATCCTTAGACTTGTCATAGGCAAAGAAGCAATCAGTGAACTTGTTGATATTTTGATGACAGGTCAATAGAAACTACCTAAACTGAACAAACAAACAAAAAGAATGGAAAAGTTAAATAAATCAACAACGTACAAAAGCAGTGTAAAAATATCAACATATCAATTGATCTAAGATACATATTCTTAGAATTCATAAGTCTAATCCCAAAAGGAAAAGAAAGAAAGAGAAAACAGAATTTTAAAAAATTTGAGGAAATAATGGCCAAGAATTTTCCAATGTTAATGACAGATACCAAACCACAGATTGAATAAGCTCAAGACCACCCATCAGATAAATACAAAGAAACAAACTATGTAGGAATTTTATATTAAAAATACCAAAATCAAAAGCTCAAGAGAACATTTTGAAGGCAGCCAGAGCAAAAAAGACAAATTACCAACAGCAGAACAAAGATAAAAATTATAATAACCAGATGTGGTGGCTCGTGCTTATAATCCCAACACTTTGGGAGGCTGAGGCTGGATCACTTGAGCCCAGGAGTTCAAAAGTAACCTGGGCAATGTAGGAAGATCTCATTTCCACAAAAAGATTTAAAAATTAGCCAAACATGATAGTGCACACCTGTGGTTCCAGCTATCTGGGGGCTGAGGTTGGAGGATCACTTGGGCCTAGGAGGTCAAGGCTGCAGTGAGCCATGATTGCATGACTGCACTCCAGCCTGGGTGACAAAGTAAGACCCTGTCTCAAAAATAATGATAATAATAATAAATAATTATAGCAGGTTTCTCTTTAGAAATCTTGCAAACTAGTAAATAATAACTACATCTTTAAAATGTAGAGTTTTAAACAACAACAAAAAATGTCAATCAGAATTCTATATCAAACAAAAATATATTTCAAAAAAAGAGTAAAAATTATTTCAGGTAAATAAGTACTGAGAAAATTCAGTGCCAAGAAGACCAACCTTATAACAATTATAAAAAGTAGTTTTTCAGACAGAAATATACCATTGTAATTCATTGTATTTTTATGGAAAATATACAACTAAAATATATGACAATAGTATGACAATAGCAAAAAGAATAGGAGAAAGAAATTAAGTATACTGTTATAAGTTCCTTACAATATACATAAAGCAGCATAATATTCAAAGATAGACTCTGATTCATTAAGTATGTTTATTATTAACTTCAGGGCAACTATTAATTTTTAAAAGAGATATAAATATTATAAGTCAATAGAGAAGATAAAAATCATGAAGATGTTCAGTTAAATCAAGTTTTCTTTTTAAAAAAAAGGAAATAAGAAACAAAGAATAGATGGCAGAAAATAGAAAATAGCTAGCAAGGTAATTGTTTTAATTCAATTATATCAATAATCACATTATATGTGAATGGGTTAAACTACCAGTTTAAAGATAGAGATTACTGTCAGATTAAATAAAAATGTAAGATCCAACTAAATGCTGACTACAAGAAACCTATTTTAAATATAAAGATAAGCTAACAGTAAAAGAATAGAAATATATACATATACATATATATAATGAGCACAAATACTAATAAAAGAAAGCTGAAGTAATTAATATCAAATAAAATGACTTCAGAATAAGAAATATTATGAGAGACAAAAATGGACATTACATAATGACAAAGTGGTCAATTATCCAAGAAGTCATATGAATCCTACCTGAGTATGCACATAATGATAGAGCGCTAAAATATGTGAAGAAAAGACTTATGGAACTTAAATGAGAAATAGACAAATTCCGAATTAAGACTTCGATAATTCTCTCTAATTCTCTTTAAGCAATTGGCAGAACAAATAAAAAGAGAATCAGTCAGTTTATAAATGATTTGGACAACACAGTCAACCAGTTTGTCTGATTGATAATTACAGAGTACTCCACCTAAAAACATCAAAATATACATCTATTTAAGTGAACATTAAACAATAAGTAAGATAACCCATATTCTGGGCCAAAAATAAAATACCTAAAATATTTCAATGGACTGCAATATAATTACACTAAAAATCATTAAAAGAAAAAGGAAGTGAAAATTTTCCAAATATTTGATGATTAAACTACATACTTCTAGATAACCCATGGATCAAAAATGAAACTTGTAGTATAAAGTACTCACCTTAGGAAAATGGGGGTTTCAAATCAGCATCTGTTCTAAGAAAATAGAAAAAGAGGAGCAAATTAAATTCAAATCCAACAGAAGAGAGGAAATAATAAAAGTAAAAATCAAAATTCATGAAAGTGAAAATAGACAAAAATCAATGAAACCAAACACTGAGTCTTCCCACTGCACTATTCATTGCTAAATACACAATAACTTTGCACTGTAACACTAAATCACAGAGTAATCTTTTAGAAGATATTTTAAGTGGTGACTAAACTCAATATATGTAGTTTCAACAATGCACATAACTCAATCAAAACAGAAAAAATAGATTCACAGATAGTTCAGAAAAAGGAGTCATCAGATGGGGGGAATTAAATAGCTATGATTAATATATTAAAACAAATTTAAAATATGTATAATATAGATGAAAACATGGAGAATTCAAACAGAAAATTTCAGTTAAATGGAAATTCTAGAACTGGACAACAAAAAATCTGAAATGTGGAACTCACTGAATGAGTTTAACAGCACACAACAGAAGACTGAAGAAGTAAGCTCAAAGACAAGCAAATAAAATATTATTTTTAAGAAGAACATAGCTTAGGTAACACATAGAATACAAACTTTAACCTTCATTTATTCATTTCCTGGAGAAGGAAAGATTGAGATACAAGCAATATTTAAAGAGATAATGGCAAAGATGTGGATCAACTGGAATTCTCAGGCATTGCAGGAAGGATTATACATCAGCCCAACCCCTTTGGAAAAACTGTGTAGCAATAGTTACCAAAATTAAACAAGTATGTATTCCATAGCCTAACAATTCCATTCCTGGTTATATACTCCAAAATGAGTGCTTATGCTCACCAAAAGCTTGTTGCAAGATGTATTATAAAAGCTTTATTCAAAATAACTTAAAAGTAATGACAATTCAATTGTCCATTAACAAGAAAATGGATAAATAAATTGATATATGTACAATGCAATACATCACACTAGTAAAAGAGAACACACAGAAAAATCAATATATCTCAAAAGATGTTCAGCCAGATACACAAAATTTCATTTTGCATGATTCCATTAATATAAAGTTTAATAATGGTTGCCTTTGCAAGGAGTATTAACTGGGAGAAACACAAAGAAGCTTCTTAGTGCTAGAAATGTTCTATATCTTAATCCAGATGATGGCTACACTAGCTATATCTATATTTATCTATCTAACATGTAAGATTCACATACTTAATGTATGCAAGTTATATTTCAATTGCAAACAGTTTTTAAACATATTGTTAAGATTTTTATTTTGTTCCTGGTTTCAGTCAGGTTCAGTCAAGAGACAGAAACCACACCAGTTTTTGTACATATAAAATTTAATATAAAGAATTGACAAAGGTACAAAGTTGTTAACTATGTAATTGAAAGAATAAAAAGAGAACGGTTTGGTATCTCAGAAACAGCAACTGTAGAAAACTGCTATCAGCCTAGGGACTGGGGAACAAAAATTTAAAGGTTGAGATTATTAAAATCTTACAGGAAGGACCCAGTGGGGCTCAAATGCAGACATCTGTTGAGGAGTGCTGTTTAGCTGAGGTATCTCTGTATTGGGACATCCAAAAGCTGGTTCTGTACGTGTTGGAAAAGTTGCAAACTGGATTTGGATGTTAGTAGAGCAGGAAGTTCACAGGGAAATAGAAAGTTCCTTCCCTCCCCTCCAGCTTCCCAGTCTTCCTATAGCACCCTCTACAGGCAGAGTCTTAGAGGGCAAAACTGGGTATAAAGCTGAGAGACAGGAACTTCAGTAATAAGCACACCTTATTTTTAGTTTTTGTTAAAATATATACAACTTTTTGTTTAGGGGTAAAATTTTCCACTTTTATGCTTTTATGGAAAAATTTAAAAGCAAGTAAAAATTATGGGATGGTCTATGTTCTAGTGGCCATAAACACAACAAATCTGGATTTTCTCTCATATCAATCAACAAGACTAACATTTCTGAAGAATAAAATAAAATAGTATGTTTTTGTTTTAAATATGATTTATTTTCTCTTTCTCTGCTGCCCCTTGTTGGTCTGTGTCCTTGTTACCACAGATTTTACTTCTTTGTCTTCCCACTGCACTGTAGGTACCCTATGGGAATGGACTTTTATCTGTTAGTCCTCAGAATCTACCACAGTATCAGGAATGATGTAGATCCTCAAGAAACATCCCCAATACATATTATATTCCTTGTCTTTGTATAAAACAGTGTATTCTTACTTAAAATATTATCACTGCTATTCTTTCTCACAAAACTACTCACCATTTAAACTACTAACGCATTTTTAAAAGTCATTCATTAACAATTGTGACATGAGATCAGTTTGCCTATTCAAAGTACTTTGATACTAAGGTATAGGTTTAGACATAATGAATTTTCAAAGTATGCAGCTCCTACAGATCATCTTGTTCAACCAAGACCTCACTTACTGATGAAGAAACTGAATTCCAGGAAGGCTGCATGGTTGGCCCATCATCATACAATCTGAATCTGGGTTTACCATTCCCTATAGCCCACTATTCCTATATTATTTAATGATTTTGCAATTGATACAAGCCTTCGAAAAATATCTAGAAAATAAATAAGCAATTGATCGTGGTCAGAAAACTCTCCCCTATTTGAAGTTCTACATTGTGTCCTGAAGCTTGCTACATAGTAATGACTTGATGTTACTCTATTTTATGCCTCATCTGTTACACAATACTAGCTAACATTATTGACTGCTTATTAAGTGTCAAAACTCATCTAAGTACATATAGATGGATATAGATATAGATATAATTTCCTCATAATTTTCATGGCCATCAACCATCAATAGGTATTCCAATTTTACAGGTGAAAAAAGGAATGACAGACAGATGATTAAGTAAATTGATCAAGATCACACAGCTTTTAAGGTTTGTAACCAGAACTCTAGCCCATATGATTTTCCTCTAGAGCCTATGTTTTACCAAGACAATACACTGACTCTGAAAATTCTCTCATTTTCTCAGATTATTTTATTCCTTTTGAAAATAAACTTACTTTTAATTTCCATTTCAACTTTTCACATGTATGCCTCCCCTCTACTGAAAATTGTTGAAAAATATAAAATGTAAATTCACTATGTACTTGCAATAAATTGGAGACTTCACCATAGTCTTGTAGAAAAATTAGCCACTGTATCAGTCACCTATTGCTACAATAATACTGTGTCCTAAGTATTATGGCTTAAAACAACAATCATTCATTATTTTCACAAAGCTATGGCGCTGCTCAGAAGTTCTGCTGATCAAGGCTTAGTTTAATAAATATTGGCTGTGCTCACTCTTGTGTCTAGTCAGCTGAGGGGGGCCTGGCAGTGGCTGGTCTGGTACAGCCTCAGCTAGGACAACCCTGACCTCCTCTACCCTCTAACATCCTCCAGCAGGCTAGTCTAAGTGTGTTCTCTTGGTAATGACAAATGTCCAAGTGAACACATGGAAATCCACAAACACTTTTCAAGCCACTTATGTCAAATTGTCTCATTGGCCAAAGAAAATTCTGTGGCCAAGTTCTAGATAAGTGTGGGAGAGTGGTTTTGTGGATCGGATATTTGTCCCCTCCAAATCTTATGCTGATATGTGATTCCCAATGTTGAAAGTGGGACCTGTTGGAGGTGATTGGATCATGGGGCAGATCCCTCATGAATGGTTTAACATCAGTCCCTCAGAGATAAGTGAGTTCTTGCTCAGTTAGTTCACATGAGAACTGGTTGCTTAAAAGAGTCTGGAACTTCCCTCTTCTTTCTGTTGCTCTCTCTCCCACCATGTGATGTGGCTGCTCCCACTTTGCCTCCTTCCACCATGAGTAAAAGTTCCCTGAGGCCTCACTAGAAGCTAAGCAAATAACAGCACCAGGCTTCCTGTACAGCCTGCAGAACTGTGAGCCAATTAAACCTTTTTTCTTTATAAATTGCCCAGCCTCAGATATTCCCTTATAGGGATGTAAAATGAACTAACAGTGATGACAATGGGTATGGCTATAGAAAGATGTGGAAAATTAGGGTCATCAATTCCATTGATCAACTGCATATACATTTCCCATTTTCTCTGGACTCTATCTTCAAACCTATTAGAAGAAATCCTTTATTTGAATAACGTGTAAGATGCTTACATCTCAAAGCTTACACCTTTCCCTTGAGGAATCTTGGAACTCAAGTGGTGTATCCTTAAGGGAATTAGCAAATGTCTCCTCAGTAATGAAGATTAATGCTTTATAAGGCTTTCTGTAATACATAACCCCTTTAAATTTTTTCCACATATAGTAATATTTAACTCGGCTTTATTTTGTGATAAAGTAAATGAGCTAAGATAAATGAAAGGCAATGTCTGCAAATATTAATGTTAATTTGAATCATTGTGAATTAACACCTTCTGCAGAACAGTCTGTACATGGTAAGTTCATTTGGTTGGTGAATGGAGCTAATACAGATAGAATTATGCATTTAATTCTTATTTATTTTGCCTCATGGCCAGAGAAACAGTTCCTCATTCTAAATATTCATTATATTAATTAATAGAAAGAACAGACAAACAAATCTCAATTAACTGATTGGTAGATTATTCCACTTATGCAGGAAATATTTAACAAGTTTTTGCCACGTCCTTAGTTCTGGGAATACAAAGAGGCTTCAGGCTTGGTCTCTACCTGTTTCTCCCTTGAAGGAGAGAAGGTGGTGCATGGTGAGTTCTGCAGATGCCTTCTGTGGTCGGGTGTGAGAAGTTAGACCAGTGACCTCAATTGGTCTCCTGTAGCAACAACTTGGGCAGAGCTAATTGAGAAGAGTCCAAGCAGTTGCCAGGATGAGGTCTAGGTTGAGAAGTTTTGTTTTGTATTAGCCTCTGATTCATTGGTGAAGTAGACCAATGACAAAGCCAAATTAGGTCAAACAGACCTACTCTTCCAAAACTTATAGTGCAGAGTCCTGTAAATGGCCAGGTGCTCTAACAGTGATCTGAACAACACGCTATGAGAATGCTGAAGAAATAGAAGCAAAAAGAAAAGACAAAAAATAATAATTAAAAGTTCAATTCCAACTAACAAGTCCTGGGAGCCTAAGAGTTATTAAGTCTGCATATACATAAGGCAATGAGTTATGTCACTAAGATTTTAAAGCTGGGGAAACTCATTTAAGCCCCTGTCTTCAAAAGCAAGAATAAGAGGCTGGATGTGGTGGCTTACGCCTGTAATCCCAGCACTTTGGGAGGACTAGGCAGGCGGATCACTTGAAGTCAAGAGTTCAAGACCAGCCTGGCCAACATGTTGAAGCCCCATCTCTATTAAAAATACAAAAGTTAGCTGGGCCTGGTGGTGCTTGCCTGTAATCCCAGCTATCGAGAAGCTGACACAGGAGAATTGCTTGAACCCGGAGGTGGAGGTTACAATGAGCCGAGATCGCGCCAATGCACTCCAGCCTGGGTGACAGAGTGAGACTCCATCTCAGAAAAAAAAAAAAAAAAAAAAAAAGCAGGAATAAGAAAAGTAGGAAAATATGTGTTAAAAACAAACAAATCTCAATAATAGAAAGGGCTTTATGGTTTTAGGGAGGTGGCTTTTTCAATTGAGAGGATTAAACGAGGGGAAACTTCATAGAATGATGGTTTTTGAAACAGGAAAATAGGAGGATAGTCTGGAGAAAGTCTAGGTAAAGAGAAGAATGTAGCAACAAAGGAAATGTGCTGATTCTCTTTTGGAGCACAGTCAAGAGTCTCGTAATTGGATAAGTTGTTTCCCCCATAAGACACCCATGACATGGATCCAAGGACACAAGTAACTCTTTGTTACTTATTTATTTTTGTCTGCAAGTGTGTTTCAGTAACAATAGGCATTTGAAGTGACCGTCACAGTAAGGAATTTGGCCCTCCTTTTGTGCCTGTCTACTATTGAGAAATGTCAAATCTGACTAAGAAAAATCACTTTTTAAAAATTGCTCTGGTTGAAAGCTCAAAAACCACATGAAATCTTAATAAAAATCTTTTGATCAAGTTACATTTTTGAAATAGGAACACATTATGAAAATGCTGACATAGTTTTAACCGTAAAAATCTTGACTTTTATAGTACCTATACTATTATCTATTTTATACATGCATTTGGAATTTTCATATAATGTTGATACATTTCATCAGAGTAATACATATGTATTTGGTTAGTGTGATTTTATGTGAATATGAATCACAGTAACAATTATGTAATAACAAGCTAAATGTAAGTCAGTTTATCAGAGCAAAAGAAGTCTAGTGATTTAAAACACCTTAATATATTTTACTCTTTAAAATCAGAAAATATGGGTGCAACAACTAAAAGAATACCTGAGACCAAAAGGAAAGGGCAAAGTTTCTGTTTAAGTGACTTCAATTACATTATAATTACACAATTGTCCTAGATATTTTGAAACATACATTTTGGTTAATAGCATTAATTATGTTGCATTTGTGTGTTGGGCTAATTACATGACTACTATTTATAAACCACGAAAGCTATTTTCAATATATATCCACTTCCCATTTACTTTCTTTGTTTTGCATGTTGCACTGTGTTTCAAATGCCCCCTTCAAATCAGAAAAATAAATTTGTTCTACATTGAGCTATAGCTTCATTTTATAACCATAATCAGATATGATCACAAATAACAAGCATTGGATTTAAATAATGAAAAGGCAGAGAGCTTCAAAATATTTGGAGATTTTCATTCTCAGCTGCAAGGCCTGTTCATGTCCCACAATCATGCCACCACTGAACCTTGGGAAATGTTCTTCCCATTCTGGAACTACTCTGGGCATCAGGAAGTCACACCTTTACCCCTCCCAACCCCCAAAGTTTTCTGTACTTCCTGCACCATGGTATGTTACAGGGAACTCTGAGAAGCAGAGCTGTGCCACATATGCACACTCCTGCCTCATCGTCATTACGGTGCAGTAAAACCGGTGTCCTTTTCGTTCCACAGACCTCACCTGGGCAAGCAGAAGCTGACTCCATCTGACATCATATTCTGTTTTTACCCTGGCTCAGTAATGCTTAGGCTTCTTTCTCTGCATTTTTGAGACAATGGAAATAAAAGTCTTGCCAAGATAGAGGTGTGTCAGAGAGTGGAAACAAACACCAGGAAAAAACACATGAGTGCATCAAAACTATGTTTGTGGAATCATGAATAAAATAATATGGTTGCTCTCCTTTACATAATCACAATGCATGCTGTGAGGAGAGTCACTCTATTAATATTTACTCAGTCCTTGCTTCAGAACACTGCATTCAACATCGTTGGTATTTCTGACTTTGATTTTGAACTTGTACCAAAAATAAGTCCACATCCCTACAGTTGAGCAGCAGGATATCACCTAAATGTTATCAGGAGTAACATCCCTTCTGGTGTCAGGGGGTGGAAAGGACACTATATCTTGGACCAGAGGCCAAGCCTGGGAGAAAGAGCTTGAACCCCAAAGGCAGAATGAGGTAGAAGTAGGTGTTGGAGTTGGATGCTGAATGAATGGGGGTCCCTGGAGGGCTTTTTTTTCAATTCTAAAATTTCATGTGGTTGGATAGGAGTCAGTTAGCTGTGGAAGAATAAGAAAGACAACTTTCCAGACTCTTATATGTGCTTTTCCAATCCTCTTAAGTATTTAGTAAAGCCATCTGATGTATGAGGTGCCTCAGCTACAAGGAGAGAATTTTAACCCCAGTTAGATCATAATCTACATAGAAGAAACATACCACACCCCTTAAAACCAGCATGGAGTCGATGCTGCAAGGAGCCCAAGAACTCAGGAGGCTCAGAATTATGTTTATTTCAACTAGAATTTCTCCCTCTAAGGCAAATCTGGGAGCAGCATTTCCACAGCTAGGCCTCCTTTTCATAAATGTAAATACTATATGAACACACACACACACACACACACACATACACACTGCCTGTACTCAATCTCCTGTTCTGTAACCTGTCCAGTGTGGCCTACCCTACTGAAGACACATCAGGCCACTACCACCACCCAAGATAATTTGTCAAACTTCACCTTCTATAATTTTCATCTTCTTCACTTTCTAAATATAAAATTATGTTACAACACAAAATACGCCCCCTATTTTTTTGACAGAGTCTCATTCTGTTGCTCAGGCTGGAGTGCAGTGGCACAATCTCAACTCACTACAACCTCTGCCTCCCGGGTTCGAGCAATTCTCCTGCCTCAACCTCCCTGGGATTACAGGCACCCACCATCATACCTGGCTACGTTTTGTATTTTTAGTAGAGATGGGGTTTCACCATATTGGCCAGAGTGGTCTCAAACTCCTGCCCTCAACTGATCTGCCCACCTCAGCCATTAAAAGTGCTAGGATTACAAGCATCAGGCACCATGCCTAGCCAGAATATGCCTTTTTAATACCACAAATACTTGTCCATCTACCACCTACTAAAAGTTGTTGCTTTAGATCAAAGCCTTTAATCCACCTTGAGTTTATTTTTATATATGATATAAGGAAGATGTCCAGTTTCAATATACTCCATATGGCTAACCAGTTATCCCAGCACCATTTTTGAATAGGGAGTTCTTTCTCATTGCTTGTTTTCATCAGCTTTGTCGGAAATCAGATGGTCATAGATGTGTGGCCTTATTTCTGGGCTCTCTATTCTGTTCCATTGATCTATGTATCTGTTTCTGTACCAATGCTAGGCTGTTTTGGTTAGTGTAGCCCTGTAGTATAGTTTGAAGTTGAGTAATGTAAAGCCTCCAGCTCTGTTCTTTTTGTTTAGGATTGCCTTGGCTATTTGGGCTCTTTTTTTAGTTCCATATAAATTATAAAATAGTTTTTTCTAGCTCTGTAAAGAATGTTATTGGTAATTTGATAGGAATAGCATTGAATCTATACATTTCTTTGGGCAGCATGGCAATTTTAATGATATTGATTCTTTCTATCCATAAGCATGGGATGTTTTCCATTTGTTTGTGTCTTAAATGTGAAACCCAAAACTATGAAAACTCTGGAAGACAACCTAGGCAATACCATCCTGGACATAAGAACAAGCAAAGATTTCATGGCAAAGATGCAACAAGCAATTATAACAAAAGCAAAAATTGATAAATTTGATCTAATTAAACTAAAGAGCTTCTGCACAGCAAAAGAAACTGTCAAAAAAGTAAACTGGGGGGGGGCGGAGCAAGATGGCCGAATAGGAACAGCTCCAGTCTCCAACTCCCAGCGCGAGCGACACAGAAGACCGGTGATTTCTGCATTTTCAACTGAGGTACTGGGTTCATCTCACTGGGGAGTGCCGGACGATTGGTGCTGGTCAGCTGCTGCAGCCCGACCAGCGAGAGCTGAAGCAGGGGGAGGCATTGCCTCACCTGGGAAGCGCAAGGGGGAAGGGAATCCCTTTTCCTAGCCAGGGGAACTGAGACACACAACACCTGGAAAATTGGGTAACTCCCACCCCAATACTGCGCTTTAAGCAAACAGGCACACCAGGAGATCATATCCCAAACCTGGCCGGGAGGGTCCCACACCCACGGAGCCTCCCTCATTGCTAGCACAGCAGTCTGTGATCTACCGGCAAGGCAGCAGCGAGGCTGGGGGAGGGGCACCCGCCATTGCTGAGGCTTAAGTAGGTAAACAAAGCTGCTGTGAAGCTCGAACTGGGTGGAGCTCACAGCAGCTCAAGGAAACCTGCCTGTCTCTGTAGACTCCACCTCTGGGGACAGGGCACAGTAAACAATAACAAACACAGCAGAAACCTCTGCAGATGCAAACGACTCTGTCTGACAGCTTTGAAGAGAGCAGTGGATCTCCCAACACAGAGGTTGAGATCTGAGAAGGGACAGACTCCCTGCTCAAGTGGGTCCCTGACCCCTGAGTAGCCTAACTGGGAGACATCCCCCACTAGGGGCAGTCTGACACCCCACACCTCACAGGGTGGAGTACACCCCTGAGAGGAAGCTTCCAAAGCAAGAATCAGACAGGTACACTCGCTGTTCAGAAATATTCTATCTTCTGCAGCCTCTGCTGCTGATACCCAGGCAAACAGGGTCTGGAGTGGACCTCAAGCAATCTCCAACAGACCTACAGCTGAGGGTCCTGACTGTTAGAAGGAAAACTATCAAACAGGAAGGACACCTACACCAAAACCCCATCAGTACATCACCATCATCAAAGACCAGAGGCAGATAAAACCACAAAGATGGGGAAAAAGCAGGGCAGAAAAGCTGGAAATTCAAAAAATAAGAGCGCATCTCCCCCGGCAAAGGAGCGCAGCTCATCGCCAGCAACGGATCAAAGCTGGACGGAGAATGACTTTGACGAGATGAGAGAAGAAGTCTTCAGTCCATCAAATTTCTCAGAGCTAAAGGAGGAATTACATACCCAGCGCAAAGAAACTAAAAATCTTGAAAAAAAAGTGGAAGAATTGATGGCTAGAGTAATTAATGCAGAGAAGGTCATAAACGAAATGAAAGAGATGAAAACCATGACACGAGAAATACGTGACAAATGCACAAGCTTCAGTAACCGACTCGATCAACTGGAAGAAAGAGTATCTGCAATTGAGGATCAAATGAATGAAATGAAGCGAGAAGAGAAACCAAAAGAAAAAAGAAAAAGAAATGAACAAAGCCTGCAAGAAGTATGGGATTATGTAAAAAGACCAAATCTACGTCTGATTGGGGTGCCTGAAAGTGAGGGGGAAAATGGAACCAAGTTGGAAAACACTCTGCAGGATATCATCCAGGAGAACTTCCCCAACCTAGTAGGGCAGGCCAACATTCAAATCCAGGAAATACAGACAATGCCACAAAGATACTCCTCGAGAAGAGCAACTCCAAGACACATAATTGCCAGATTCACCAAAGTTGAAATGAAGGAAAAAATCTTAAGGGCCGCCAGAGAGAAAGGTCGGGTTACCCACAAAGGGAAGCCCATCAGACTAACAGCAGATCTCTCAGCAGAAACTCTCCAAGCCAGAAGAGAGTGGGGGCCAATATTCAACATTCTTAAAGAAAAGAATTTTAAACCCAGAATTTCATATCCAGCCAAACTAAGTTTCATAATTGAAGGAGAAATAAAATCCTTTACAGATAAGCAAATGCTTAGAGATTTTGTCACCACTAGGCCTGCCTTACAAGAGACCCTGAAGGAAGCACTAAACATGGAAAGGAACAACCGGTACCAGCCATTGCAAAAACATGCCAAAATGTAAAGACCATTGAGGCTAGGAAGAAACTGCATCAACTAACGAGCAAAATAACCAGTTAATATCATAATGGCAGGATCAAGTTCACACATAACAATCTTAACCTTAAATGTAAATGGACTAAATGCTCCAATTAAAAGACACAGACTGGCAAACTGGATAAAGAGTCAAGACCCATCAGTGTGCTGTATTCAGGAGACCCATCTCACACGCAGAGACATACATAGGCTCAAAATAAAGGGATGGAGGAAGATTTACCAAGCAAATGGAGAACAAAAAAAAGCAGGGGTTGCAATACTAGTCTCTGATAAAACAGACTTTAAACCATCAAAGATCAAAAGAGACAAAGAAGGCCATTACATAATGGTAAAGGGATCAGTTCAACAGGAAGAGCTAACTATCCTAAATATATATGCACCCAATACAGGAGCACCCAGATTCATAAAGCAAGTCCTTAGAGACTTACAAAGAGACTTAGACTCCCATACAATAATAATGGGAGACTTCAACACTCCACTGTCAACATTAGACAGATCAACGAGACAGAAAGTTAACAAGGATATCCAGGAATTGAACTCATCTCTGCAGCAAGCAGACCTAATAGACATCTATAGAACTCTCCACCCCAAATCAACAGAATATACATTCTTCTCAGCACCACATCGTACTTACTCCAAAATCGACCACGTAATTGGAAGTAAAGCACTCCTCAGCAAATGTACAAGAACAGAAATTATAACAAACTGTCTCTCAGACCACAGTGCAATCAACTAGAACTCAGGACTAAGAAACTCAATCAAAACCGCTCAACTACATGGAAACTGAACAACCTGCTCCTGAATGACTACTGGGTACATAACGAAATGAAGGCAGAAATAAAGATGTTCTTTGAAACCAATGAGAACAAAGATACAACATACCAGAATCTCTGGGACACATTTAAAGCAGTGTGTAGAGGGAAATTTATAGCACTAAATGCCCACAAGAGAAAGCAGGAAAGATCTAAAATTGACACTCTAACATCGCAATTAAAAGAACTAGAGAAGCAAGAGCAAACACATTCGAAAGCTAGCAGAAGGCAAGAAATAACGAAGATCAGAGCAGAACTGAAGGAGATAGAGACACAAAAAACCCTCCAAAAAATCAATGAATCCAGGAGTTGGTTTTTTGAAAAGATCAACAAAATTGACAGACCACTAGCAAGACTAATAAAGAAGAAAAGAGAGAAGAATCAAATCGATGCAATTAAAAATGATAAAGGGGATATCACCATCGACCCCACAGAAATATAAACTACCATCAGAGAATACTATAAACACCTCTATGCAAATAAACTGGAAAATCTAGAAGAAATGGATAATTTCCTGGACACTTACACTCTTCCAAGACTAAACCAAGAAGAAGTTGAATCCCTGAATAGACCAATAGCAGGCTCTGAAATTGAGGCAATAATTAATAGGCTACCAACCAAAAAAAGTCCTGGACCAGATGGATTCACAGCTGAATTCTACCAGAGGTACAAGGAGGAGTTGGTACCATTCCTTCTGAAACTATTCCAATCAATAGAAAAAGAGGGAATCCTCCCTAACTCATTTTATGAGGCCAACATCATCCTGATACCAAAGCCTGGCAGAGACACAACAAAAAAAGAGAATTTTAGACCAATATCCCTGATGAACATCGATGCAAAAATCCTCAATAAAATACTGGCAAACCGGATTCAGCAACACATCAAAAAGCTTATCCACCATGATCAAGTGGGATTCATCCCTGGGATGCAAGGCTGGTTCAACATTCACAAATCAATAAACATAATCCAGCATATAAACAGAACCAAAGATAAGAACCACATGATTATCTCAATAGATGCAGAAAAGGCTTTTGACAAAATTCAACAGCCCTTCATGCTAAAAACGCTCAATAAATTCGGTATTGATGGAACGTACCTCAAAATAATAAGAGCTATTTATGACAAACCCACAGCCAATATCATACTGAATGGGCAAAAACTGGAAAAATTCCCTTTGAAAACTGGCACAAGACAGGGATGCCCTCTCTCACCACTCCTATTCAACATAGTATTGGAAGTTCTGGCTAGGGCAATCAGGCAAGAGAAAGAAATCAAGGGTATTCAGTTAGGAAAAGAAGAAGTCAAACTGTCCCTGTTTGCAGATGACATGATTGTATATTTAGAAAACCCCATTGTCTCAGCCCAAAATCTCCTTAAGCTGATAAGCAACTTCAGCAAAGTCTCAGGATACAAAATTAATGTGCAAAAATCACAAGCATTCTTATACACCAGTAACAGACAAACAGAGAGCCAAATCAGGAATGAACTTCCATTCACAATTGCTTCAAAGAGAATCAAATACCTAGGAATCCAACTTACTAGGGATGTAAAGGACCTCTTCAAGGAGAACTACAAACCACTGCTCAGTGAAATAAAAGAGGACACAAACAAATGGAAGAACATACCATGCTCATGGATAGGAAGAATCAATATCATGAAAATGGCCATACTGCCCAAGGTAATTTATAGATTCAATGCCATCCCCATCAAGCTACCAATGAGTTTCTTCACAGAATTGGAAAAAACTGCTTTAAAGTTCATATGGAACCAAAAAAGAGCCTGCATCTCCAAGACAATCCTAAGTCAAAAGAACAAAGCTGGAGGCATCACGCTACCTGACTTCAAACTATACTACAAGGCTACAGTAACCAAAACAGCATGGTACTGGTACCAAAACAGAGATATAGACCAATGGAACAGAACAGAGTCCTCAGAAATAATACCACACATCTACAGCCATCTGATCTTTGACAAACCTGACAAAAACAAGAAATGGGGAAAGGATTCCCTATTTAATAAATGGTGCTGGGAAAATTGGCTAGCCATAAGTAGAAAGCTGAAACTGGATCCTTTCCTTACTCCTTATACGAAAATTAATTCAAGATGGATTAGAGACTTAAATGTTAGACCTAATACCATAAAAATCCTAGAGGAAAACCTAGGTAGTACCATTCAGGACATAGGCATGGGCAAGGACTTCATGTCTAAAACACCAAAAGCAACGGCAGCAAAAGCCAAAATTGACAAATGGGATCTCATTAAACTAAAGAGCTTCTGCACAGCAAAAGAAACTACCATCAGAGTGAACAGGCAACCTACAGAATGGGAGAAAATTTTTGCAATCTACTCATCTACAAAGGTCTAATATCCAGAACCTACAAAGAACTCAAACAAATTTACAAGAAAGAAACAAACAACCCCATCAAAAAGTGGGCAAAGGATATGAACAGACATTTCTCAAAAGAAGACATTCATACAGCCAACAGACACATGAAAAAATGCTCATCATCACTGGCCATCAGAGAAATGCAAATCAAAACCACAATGAGATACCATCTCACACCAGTTAGAATGGCGATCATTAAAAAGTCAGGAAACAACAGGTGCTGGAGAGGATGTGGAGAAATAGGAACACTTTTACACTGTTGGTGGGATTGTAAACTAGTTCAACCATTATGGAAAACAGTATGGCGATTCCTCAAAGATCTAGAACTAGATGTACCATATGACCCAGCCATCCCATTACTGGGTATATACCCAAAGGATTATAAATTATGCTGCTATAAAGACACATGCACACGTATGTTTATTGCAGCACTATTCACAATAGCAAAGACTTGGAATCAACCCAAATGTCCATCAGTGACAGATTGGATTAAGAAAATGTGGCACATATACACCATGGAATACTATGCAGCCATCAAAAAGGATGAGTTTGTGTCCTTTGTAGGGACATGGATGCAGCTGGAAACCATCATTCTTAGCAAACTATCACAAGAACAGAAAACCAAACACCGCATGTTCTCACTCATAGGTGGGAACTGAACAATGAGATCACTTGGACTCAGGAAGGGGAACATCACACACCGGGGCCTATCATGGGGAGCGGGGAGGGGGGAGGGATTGCATTGGGAGTTATACCTGATGTAAATGACGAGTTGATGGGTGCAGCACAGCAACATGGCACAAGTATACATATGTAACAAACCTGCACGTTATGCACATGTACCCTACAACTTAAAGTATAATAATAATAAATAAATTTAAAAAAAAAGAAATTAAAAAAAAAAAAAAGTAAACTGACAACCTACAGAATGGCAGAAAAATTCTGCAAACTATGCATCTTACAGAGGTTTAATATCCAGCATCTATAAGGAACTTAAATGAATGTACAAGAAAACAACAAACAATTCCATTAAAAAGTGAGCAAAGAACATGAACAGACACTTTTCCAAAAACACATACATGAAGCCAACAAGCATATGAAAAAAAGCTCAATATCACTGATCACTAGAAAAATGTAAATCAAAACCACAATGAGATACCATCTCACACCAGTCAGAATGACTACTCTTAAAAAGTAAAAAATAAATAAATAAATAAATAAATAACAGATGCTAGTGAGGTTGAGGAGAAAGGGGAACACTTAAATACTGTTGGTGGGAATGTAAATTAGTTCAACTATTGTGGAAAGCAGTATGGCAATTCCTCAAAGAGCTAAAAAGAGAACTACCATCTGACCCAGCAATCCCATTACTAGATATGTATCCAGATAAATAAAAATCAATTTACCATAAAGATATGCATGAAAATGTTCACTGCAGCACTATTCACAATAGCAAAGACATGATATCAACCTAAATGCCCACCAATGACAGACTGGATAAAGAAAATGTGGTACATATACACAATGGAATACTATGCAGCTATTAAAAAGAATGAGATCATGTCTTTTGACGGAAAATGGGTGGAGTTGGAGCCCATTATTCTTAGTAAACTAATTCAGAAACAGAAAACCAAATACTACATGCTCTCACTTATAAATGGGAGCTAAATGATGAGAACTCATGAGCACAAAGAAGGGTACAATGGACATTGGAGCCTACTTGAGGGTGGAAGATAGGAGGAGGGAGAGAAGCAGAAAATAAAAGGTTGGGATCAGGCTTAGTACCTGTGTGACAAAATAATCTATACAGCAAAGTCCTGTAACATGAATTTACCTATATAACAAAGCTGCACATGTACCCCTGAACCTAAAATACAAGTTAAAACAAATGAAATTTGCTTCTATAGGGGTTCTGAGTTTTACCTTATTAAGGGTTCTTTTAATACCCAACAATTCTGTTCTATGTCAGACAGTGGGGACATAAAATTAAACAAAACTTGGTAAAACTTGGTAACTACTTTGAAGGAGCTCAGAGTAGAGTGGTAGAGAAAGAAAAATGTAAACTAATCATAAGGATTTCCTAATAGAAATTATGGCAGAGTGAAGGAAGCAATTAACTTTGACTGAGAAACTGGAGAAGCCACCTTAAGAAGGAGCATTTAATTTGTGTGTTATTTGTTTGTTTGTTTGTTTGTTTATGAGACAGTCTTGCTCTGCAGCCCAGGCTGGAGTGCAGTGGCGCAATCTCGGCTCACTGTAAGGTCTGCATCCCGGGTTCACACCATTCTCCTGCCTCAACCTCCTGAGTAGCTGGGACTACAGGCGCCCGCCACCACGCCCAGCTAATTTTGTTTTTGTGTTTTTAGTAGAAACGGGGTTTCACCATGTTAGCCAGGATGGTCTCGATCTCCTGACCTTGTGATCTGCCCGCCTCGGCCTCCCAAAGTGCTGGGATTACAGGCGTGAGCCACCGTGCCCAGCCGTTTTTAATTTAATGTAAGTGATTTTCTGATTATAAAACCATTTGCTAAAAATATAAAAAAGCAAAAAAAAAAAAAAATGCCACCCAGAAATATCCATTGAAAATATTTTGTTGTATTTTAGCATACAATCTATTTTTGAGAAATGAATTTGGCATATGTATTTTATAACTTACTTTTCTGTAAAAATAAACTGTGGATCAATTTGAAGAAGGTATCCCTTGAATATTCTGCTCAGTGTAGATCTGCACCTGTGTTTGAGGAAACTACATGAGCATATGGAAAGAACTACCAGAAAGGATTAGAGAAACAGTGTCCAGACCCCTACAAGACTAAGAACAGTATCTGTTCCTAACAGCCATCTCTGAGAATCTCATGGTTCATGGAAATTTGACAGAGAAAACAAAAGGATTCTGACTCAATAGTAACAATCAGTAACAGACTGAGCACTGGTCAGGTCCTACCTAACAAGCCTTGAAAGCAAGAACCACACCCAGAAGGATCAAGTGGTTTCCAGATAATATATGTATACCAGAAGAAAGCTCAAGAATGTCTGAAGAAATATGAAAATATTCAGCACCCATAAGGCAGAATCTGCTATGTTTGGTATCCAATAAAAAATTAGCAGTCAAGAAAAGAAGCAGAACTGAAACTATGATGACAAAAATAATCTATCAATCAAAAGCACCCAAGAACTGACACAGAAGCAGACAAAGATAGTTAATCATTTATTATAACTATATTCGATAGGTTCAAAAGTTATACAGGGATATAGAAGATATAAAAATGACCCAAATCAAACATCCAGAGGTAACTACTATAATGTATGAAATTTAAAATGCACTAGATGGGATCAACAGCAGACTAGGCATTGCAGAAAAGAATAGTTAACTTGAAGACATAGTATTGGAACCTATACAAAATAAAAATCAATTAAAAAAGAGTATCAGTAAGCTGGAGAGAGAGAAAAAGGTGAAGACTGGAAGAATATTTGAAGAAATAATGGTAGAAATTTTTCCAAATTTGATGAAAATTATAAACCCATAAATCCAATTCAATGAAACTCAAACACACACACACACAAAATTACATAAAGTCACAGCATAATTAAACTGTTCACAACTTGTGATAAAGAGAAAATATTAAATTTGACATCCAATAATAAATCACTAGCCAAGAAAAAAGAGAAAAAACAATATTATACTAAGAAAATAAATAATATAGCAAATTTTATGTCAGAAACAAGGCAAGTGACAAGACGGTAGAACAACCTCTTTAAAATTATTAAAATAAAAATGTCAACCTAAAATTCTATACCCAGTGAACATATATTTCAAAAATGAAGGTGAGGCCAGGCATGGTGGCTCACACCTGTAATCCCAGCATTTTGGGAGGCCAAGGTGGGTGGATCACTTGAGGTCAGGAGTGTGAGACTAGCCTGGTCAACAGGGTGAAACCCCATCTCTACTAAAAATATAAAAATTAGCCAGGTGTGGTAGTGGGCACCTGTAATCCCAGCTACTCGGGAGGCTGAGGCAGGAGAATTGCTTCAACCCAGGAGACGGAAGTTGCAGTGAGCCGACACAGTGCCACTGCATTCCAGCCTGGGTGACAGAGTGAGACTCTGTCTCAAAAATAAAAATAAAAAATAAAAAAATAAGGTGAAATAAAGACTTTTTCAGATGTATAAAAGCTGAATTAATCATCCATGAACCTATCCAATAAGAACTATTAAAGGAAATATTTCAAATAAAAGGGAAAAATACTAGATAGAATATAAATATAGACAAAGGTATAGAGCACTAGAAATTGTAACTACCGAGGTAAATATATAAACATCTTTAAAAGACAATAGACTCTTTAAATGAAAGCAGTAAGAATGTGGTTTATAACATATGTAAAAGTTAAATATGTGACAATAGCACAAAGGTCAGGAGGAAATGGAAAAGTACTATTATAAGTATTGGAAGCTGTACATGAAGTAGTATAGCATCACTTAAAAGTAGATGTGATGCTAAATATAAATACTACAAAGCTCAAAGAAACCACCAAAATAATAAAAGAAATAGTTATGGCTAATTAGTTACTCAGGAGATAAAATCAAATAAAAAAGAATTAAAATAATCTAAATGAAAACAGAAAACAGGAGAGGGAAAATAGAACAGAAGTGACAAATAGAAAACAAATTAAAAGATCATAGACTCAAACATAATCACCTTAAATGTGAATGTAAACATGAATACTCCATTAAAAAGCAGAGGCCTTCAGATCGGATTTTTTTTTTTGAAATAAAAGAAGCAATTATATGCTGCCTACAAGAAATACGCTTCAAATATGAAGACACAAACAGGTTAACAATTAAAATAGGGGTAAAGAAAAATCACATGTACAATAAACAAAAGAAATCTGGAGTGTCTAACATAATATCAGTTAAAGCATATATCTGAACAAAGGATATTACCAAGGACAAAAAGAAGATCATTTCATAATAATAAAGAAGTCACTTCATCAAAATAACCTAACAGTCCTAAACATTTATGCACCTAATATCAGAGCTTCAAAATACCTGAAGTAAAAACTGATAGAACTGAAAACAGTGTAAATAGATAAAGGCCACATTATAGTCAGACACTTTAATACTCCTTCTCAATAATTGATACAACAAGTAGATAGAAAGTTGTTATGAATAAAGAAGATGGAAATAACACAATAACTAATTTGACCTTATTGACTTATAAAGAACACTCTACCTGACAGCAGCAGAATACACATCCTTCTCAAGTGCACACAGAACATTTATCACGGTAGATCATACTCTGAGCATAAAGAAGCCTCAATAAACTTAAATCATTCAAATTATACAAAGTATGTTCTCTGACCACGATGGATTTAAATTAAAAATCAGCAATAGAAAGCTATCTAGAAAAAACTCAAATATTTGGATACTAAAAGTATACTTCTTTATAACCCATGGGTCAAAACAAAAATAAAAAAGGAAAATTATAAAATACTATGAATGAAAATGGCAACACAGCATATCAAAATTAATGGGAAATCACTTAAGAAGTTTAGGGAGAAATTTGTAGCATTAATTAAATGTATATATTCCTGCCTGTAGAAAGTTGGAGACTCAGAAGTCTTTTTACATTTCAAACAGCCAGTCTGTTTTCTGTTCCCAGCTTGTGGTGATGTTGCTTATACATTTCTCTTAAAACCTTTGTGGATTTTTACGTATTTGATTTCTATCAACTCCATGTACCAAAGCCATACCCATGATTCTCTTTAAGCCATATTCTGTATTTATGGGCTCTTGGAGTGAGTCAAACATTTCTGGGACCATTCCCTTGGGCTCTCATGGACCCCTTTTGTCCTGTGAGAAATCTACTAGATATCATTTTAATCCTTTTGGCAATCTTAACAAAGGGTATTTCAGCCACATTCTTGGTTTGATCATGTCTAACTGGCCATGTCTTTCTGGCAGCACCCCAGATTTAGTCTTCAACTTGTGATTGTGTTAAAATACCCAATTTTGTTAAAATTGATTTGGTGAGAAACAATCTTCTATTTTAAATTTGCAATTTCTTGGCTCTTTACATTCCCTCTAAATTCTGCAAGAAAATTGACCAGTCCTTTTCTAAGCTCTTTTCTTTCTTGTAGTATTTTATCAAATTCAGTTCGCAACAGCCAGTTGATATCTTCAACACTTCTCCTGATACCTTCTAACCAAACTTTGCAGGTTCATTAGATACATTTTCTTCATATGACAGACAATAGTTTTACCAAAATGCTTGCCACTACAAAATATGGATTGCTACTTCTCCATTTTATAAAAGTTTCCATATCATTCCTCCACCTAGACCTCAATTAAATGCCATATATTTCAGTGTTTTTATGACAGTATCGCACCTCTTGCTATCAGTTTCTGTATCAGCCACCTTTTTTGAATGAAAGATACTGCAACATTTTGGTGGCATTTAGCAATTAAAGTTATTTCTTGACTGTGCATCTACAGGTGGCTGGGCAGCCCTGCTTCAAGAAGCAGGTGTATGTGTTGGTTTGGATGGCTCTGCCCCACATGACTCATTCTGGTATCCAGGGAATGCCATCCTCATGGCTGTATCAGAAGTACAAGAGAGCAAGCCCAACTGCATCAGTACAATTCAAGCCTCTGCTCACATTGTACCCTTAACGTCCCAGTGGCCTAAGCAAGTCACAGGACAAAGTTCAAGCTTAAGGGGTGAGAAAGTATATTTCACCCACTTTGAGGCCTAGACCAAAGGGATATATGATATTATTACAGTGGAGTGAAGATTTAGGGCCAACAATTTCATTAGTTGTGAAGAGAGGAGGGAAGAGAGTGGAAGGAAATAAGTAGAAGAGGTTGGCTGGAGGAGAGACAGAAAAGGGGAAGGAGAAAAAGGATATGAGGGAAAAGGAACAAGCTTTCTATTAACGCCTCTGTTCAATGCTAGCTCTTTTTCTTGTCCCCCCTTTTACCTGCTATATCTGATCCTGGAGCCGCTTGGGTTGTGGTGAGATCTTAGGCCTTTTTCTATGCTTAAAAGCCTCTTCTACATGTTCTGCATTGCTTCTTGCTCAAACGATATGATATGCCAGGAGATTTCCAAAGTCTTTCCATATTCCACCTCTCTGTGCTATTTAACCAGGGAAGACCAGGAGGCAGTTACACCTGAACTGATTATATAAGAGCACCAGAATTGAAGGAGGCAAAGAAAATTACTGGAAGATAGGTAGATAAGGAGCAGATCATGAAGTACTTTGAAAAACATCTAATAAGAATTTATATTTTACTCTGTATGTAGGCAAGGCCATTGAAAGGATAAGACCACAGATTTATAGGAGATTTGTATTTTAGAAAAATAGTCCTGAAGATATCTAATTAAACATGGCAGCATAAAACCAGAAATTTACCTTAGTTCCCTCCCAAAGCTCTACTGAAAGAAATGAAACTGCTATAATCACAGAAGATCAAAACAACTGGAGAGGCAATGAAAGATACTACAAAAGATGGAAAGAAGTTCATCAAGTGGTTGCCGTCTTAACAAAAAGGAAAGGGATTGAAGGGACAAAGAAGAAGCACACAAGGTGAAAAGGGACCAGCACTACAGAGCCTGGAAAGGACATTAAGGAAAGCAGCCAGGTACTTCTAGGAAGAGGAATGTAGGCTGCAAACAAAAATGGGAGGATTGGTGGAAACTTGGAAGACAGATCCCCATCCACCATCTCATTGAGAGCCAGTAAAACAACTCTCAGACAAACCAACCAAACAAACAAACAAAAAACCCAAGCATCTTGTATCCAGAAGAGAGATCGACTCCCTGGAAAGAAAGAAAAGACAACTCCTATCTTGGAGACACTAGGCATGCAGAAGGCTACAGGGAGGCAACATACTAAAATAAAGGAGACTGAATAAAAACCTGTTTTCTAAACCCTGGCTTGTATCTTCTAAGGATGAGTTTGAAAGGTTAGAGAAACCAGGACTATTTAGAGAACACAAAAACTCAAGAAAAAAAAAAAAAAAAAAAAAAAAAGATGCACTCAGAGTCTCAAATTTGGCAGAAGTCAAGAAAGAAAATTTAAGAATATCCTTGGAATGTGAGAGTGAGAAAGCCATTTGCACCTTAAAAATAAAAAGAAAGGAAAAGAAAGATAAAGAAACTGGGTTTTGGGGACAATATTTTAACCCTAAGGAATTTCTAATATGGCATGTCTATCACTGTGACTCACGGGCTGCAAAAAAATGTGAGCAAGAAGACATTCCTGGAATCATCCCATCATGTAACACAGATGACCACCCACTCTACATATGTGAAAAACAAGTCATAGGCAGGAATTCTAGTGAGCCAAACTTTTTTAAATTTAATCTTTAAACAACCTTGAAATTGATAGCCTAAAATTTAGATCCTAAATTATCTAAAGATGCAGAAATATATAGATAAAAGACCACCATGTTTGAGGGGACTTAATGACCTCTACTCTTAAAGATAAATAGTAGGAAATGTTCAGTCTGGTTATTTAAACAGTTTTATGATAACATTATTGCGACTATGAACTTTAATAATAATAACCTAAAATGTAATGGAGATAACCTCTGTAAAATGAAGTTTTCATATTTTACAGCCTTCTCAGTTACAGATAGCACAAACTAAGTCCCCATCATTTTTTACAGAAAAATCAGTACAACTAGAATATGGATATTATTTCTTGTCACATTCCTCCCAGTACTCTGTTTTCCAATCACAGTGATCATTCTTGTAGTATGCTATACACTTTCCCTTCTCTATCCCTCTCTGCTCTTCTGAGAATGCCTTCCTTTTTTCTTTTTCACCTTCCCTACCTGACACACTTACCCATTTTTAAATAGCAATCCAAGAGTCCCATCTGTGGAGTCTTTCCTAGTTCTCTTCAGGCAAAGTTAGTAGTTTCCTTCTTTATGTACCAAAGCGCTTTATCAATTACCCTTCTATAACACTTACGACATTGTATTATAATTACCTGTTGATATGCATGTCTCAACTCTACAATCAAATAGAAACTATGTCACTTTCAGCCCTACAGTTCCAGATTCCAAAAAACCTTCTGGAACACAGTCGGTGTTCAGTGGTCAGGCAAAATGATTATAATTATTGGATTAAAATATTATTATCTCTCAATATTTTCCCCATCCCTATGATTTTTTAAATGGCTATCAATAAAAGTATCTCATGAATCTTTATTATGAAGTTTTTTAATCGATTTACTTTTTTTTTTCAACAAAGTAGTCAACTACAGGTCTTGAATCAGAAACTCAATGTGTGTTAGACCAGAGGTCTTAAGAAAGGAAGCTCGGGTCTAAATGTAAAATTATTTTAATGACCTAGTCCCACCACATTTGCTTGATCATTAATTATGATTTCTAAATAGTTGTGAGACCCTAAAATAGAAAGTAGCACATAATTATAGAGCATTATTATATAAGCATGTAGAGTCAGGGATCACCATTATCTAAAGAAAAATGTATAGAATCTCTTTTGAGCATATATATTTTTATAAAGGGAAGATTTTTACTGAATATGGTATAATATAGTGGAGAGAGGAAATGTAAGAAAAAAATACCACTTGTTTCAAGATGAATTTAGTATAGACTTCATTTAGCAGCTACTAAATGCCAGAAACTGTGCTAGACACTGGAGACTCAGCAGTGAGCAAGACAGACATGGTTCTCTGACCTCATGGAACTTAAAATTTAGTGGGGAACTTAGCAAATTAACCATATATATGTATATGAAAAAACAAAAGTAAGTATAAATTATCATAATTCTCACATAGGAAACAAACCACCAGGACTGTGTGTTGAAGATGAACAAGGGTGTATTTGCATTACCTAATGTAGTCAGGGAAGATTTCTCTAGGGTTGGACATTAAAACTGAGACCTGGAGAATGTGAGGTCAGTTCTGAAACATTAGGAAAAGATCAATCAGTCTGGGTATAAGGCCAAGCATATACAGGCTGAGATGAGAAAGAGCTGATGTGTTTAAGGAATGTAACAGTAAAAAAGTCAAAGTGAGGAAAGTATAGTGACCAAGGAAAAGAGCTGTAGACTAACATGAAACCCTGGAGTAGGCAGAAGTCAGATCACTCAGGGTCTCATTGGCCAAAATATTTTATTTCAGAGAAGCAGAAAAACATAAAAGGTTTTAAACAGCAAAGCCACATAATCTGATTGGCATTTTTTAAAGATCCTTCTGACAGGTTACATGGAAACAGAAGAAAAAACAAAAGGGAAAGTTGGCTGCTTCTGCTGTCCAGGTGTTCAGGTGAAAAGTGAGCATGGTTTAGACTGCCAGGATAGAGGCAGAAATGTAGAAAGAAAAAAAGGATTCAGGCCGGGCACAGTGGCTCATGCCTGTAATCTCAGCACTTTGGGAGGCTAACGTGGGAGGATCACAAGGTCAGGAGTTCAAGACCAGCCTTGCCAACATGGCGAAACCCCATCTCTACAAAGATACAAAAATTAGCCAGGCATGGTGGCGTGTGCCTCTAATCCCAGCTACTCGGGAGGCTGAGGCAGGAGAATTGCTTGAAACAGGAAGGTGGAGGTTGAGCTGAGATCACACCACTGCACTCCAGCCTGGGCCACAAAGAAGGATACTCTGTTGGGAAAGGAAGGGAAGGAGAGGGGAGGAGAGGGGAGGAGAGAGGAAGGGGAGGGGGAGGGGAGGGGGAAGGAGGGGAGGAGGAGGGGAAGGCAGGACAGAGAGAGGAAGGAAGGAAGGAAGGAAGGAAGGAAGGAAGGAAGGAAGGAAGGAAGGCAGGCAGGCAGGCAGGCAGGCAGGGAGGGAGGCAGGGAAGGAGGGGATCCAAGAACTTAGTTTGAAAGTAAAATCAACAGGGTTTTCTGATGACTTAGAGGTGGAAGTTGGGAAAAGCATGATGCTCTTGTCGCAAATGAGGAAGACTGGAGGAGAAACATGTTGGAGAGGTGACTGGGTTAAGAAGATCAAGAGTTCAGTTTGGAGTATTCTAAGATGTCCATAAGGTATACAAGTAGATGTGGGAAAGACAGTTGAGTCTGGACTTAAGGAGAATCTAGACTGGAGATGGAAACTTGGGGAGTGTTGGCATATGGATGGTATTTGAAGGCATAAAAGAGATGGGCTTTCCAACAGGATGTAAAGAGAGAAGACAGCAAACCCAACAGAGCTCCAAAACTTACTAGTAAATTTTGGAGGAGGAGCTAGTAGAGGAAACTGAAAAGGAGCAACCAGGGAAATGAGAGAAAGACCCAGAAGTGACAGGGTCAGTGAAGCCAAGAAAGGTGAGTGTTTTTAAAAGGGAGAGATCAGTCAACTTGTTGAATGCTGCTAAAAGGTTACATAAGGAAACAGTAGAAAGTAATTTGTGTTTTGATAAAACAAAATTTACTGTAACTGTGACAGGATCAGTTTTGAGTTGAATGGTGGAGGCAAAAGCCACATTTAATTAAAATAGGAATTGGGGTAGCAGGAAGGGACCACTGATATACATTTTCTGAGAAGTCCATCTATGGTCGTGAAATAAGTTAGTAGCTACATGGAATATTAGGACCAAAGAAAATCTTCATTGATTTGTTTTAGTGGGATTGGAGGAGACCTGTTGAGAAGAGAAATCCTAGAATGTGCTTGAATATCAGTAGGAATAATTCACTCCATATGAGAAAATGGATGATGCAGGAGAGAGACAGGGAACAACTGAAGAAGGGAAATATTTGAAAGGTGAGAGGTGGCATGTCCTACAGGACAAGTAAAACAATTTACCTTTGGCAGCTGGAGGGACACTTCTTCCACTTTAAATGGAAAAAGAAGAGAAAATAGATGCAGATGTAAGATTTGTACATTTGCTCTTAAGAAAATAGGGCATTTCAATAAGATGGCTATTTTTTTTTACCATGAAAAGGAATAGGGCTAGGTAAACATCTAAATGTCTGGAGGTAGGGGTATTGAAATTTTGAGAAAAGGAAGAGAGTATAGAAGAGTCATTTTGGGGTATAAAAATAGAATTGAGGGAGATGTTGACTGTATATTTAATGGTTGTGATCATGACATTGGAGTAAAACTTCATCATCCGAATTTTGTGATTTATTTTTTCCCATATTCCTGCTGCTCCTCAGATTCAGGCACAAAGAAATCAAATGAGTGGGTTTTTACTTGCCTGGATTTTCTAGATGAGTGCAATGAAGAAAAAGATGGACAAGGAGTTAAGGACATGTCAAGACAGAGCTCAAAACACTGGGCCGCAGGAAAAAGATAAGTCAAAAAAGTGTCCAATAAACAGATGTAATAGTAGAGATAATGCATGTGAAGTCTCAAAGATGATGAATTGCTGCAGAGTAATTGAGCAAGTAAGGAGAGGAGTTGGTATTGATGTAAGATGTTTAAAGCCAATAATTAAGAGATGCTGCAGACTTGATGTTGAAGTCCATGAAGCAACGACAACAGCAATTGACTGAAGAGAAAAAGGCACAGGAGATATGGCTGTCAAGAAACCAAGAGGCCAGGAACTGGCCTTCTCTTTACCAAGAAGCCGTAAGAAAGCAAGCTGTAAAAAGTTGTTATAGCTACCCTATTAATATTTAAATAGCTCAACAAGATAATTAAATATTGGAACATGACATTAATCTTTAGAAAACAAGAAGAAATACAAAATAGTTGGTGATTTTGGGGAGGAGATGGTGGGAATGAGGTATAGCCCTGGAACATGGAGTTCAGAGTAGCAATGGGTTGTGCCAGAGTGGATTAAACATGAAGAAAGGCCACTAAGAGAAAGGTGGACACCTACTTTACCCAGTGACCCTGAGGACATGCTTGAGGGGGCTGTGAAGAAAGTGGTATTATTGGAGGACATCAAGTTTTCAGTTAAGATAGTAGATGGAGTTCTTTTAAGAATAAGAATTGAGGAAGGATGGGAGGTTACTGGACATAGAAGGGGATGTTCAGCAGACAAATTGGAAGAGTGTGGGGACGAGCATGGATGAAGTCAGAGCGGAAGCATGTGCATAGCAATGTAAAGTTGAGACCAGGAATAATAACACAGCTGGGACTGGAAAGTGGACTGAGATTAAGACAGGCACGAGGCATGGTGTTGTCTCTCTTAGTCTCTTAGATGAGAAAGATGGTCTCGATTCCAGTTCTCTAACTAGATCAAGAGGAATTCCAAAACATACTTGGTCGTCTGTCCATTGCCAGAGCAGTAGCTGCTCCTTTTGGCCAGTGGCAGAAGAATGGCAGTGATGAGAGCATCACCGACTGCCATTTAATGGTGGCTTGTTACTCTACTACTCAAAATATACTGCCTTTTTCATTTCCATTCAGTTGTGCATCACTTAACAATGGCAATACATTCTGAGAAATGCATAGTTAGGCCATTAGATGATTTAATCATTGTCTGGATGGCAATGCGTTCTATATACCTAGACTGTGTAGTAAAGCCTATTGGTCCCAGGCTACAAACCTGTACAGCGTATTTCTTTACTGAATACTGCAGATAACTGTAACACAATGGTAAGTATTTGCATATCTAAACCTATCTAATCATAGAAAAGGTACAGTAAAACATACGGTATAAAAGATTTTTAAAAAGGTACACATGTATGGGGCGCTTACTATGAACAGAGCTTGCAGGATTGGAAGTTGCTCTTTGTGAGTCAGTGAGTGGTAAGTGAATGTGAAAGTCTAGGACATTACTGTATACTCCTGTAGACTTTATAAACCCTGTATACTTAAGCTACACTACATTTATTTATTATTTTTCCTTCAATAATAAATTAACCTTAGCCTACTGTAGCATTTTTATTTTATAAACTTTAATTTTTTTAACTTTTTGAATCTTTTATAAAAACAGCTTAAAATACATATTGTACAACTATGCAAAAATATTTTTTCTTTATAATGTTATTCTCTACACCTTTTTTTCTACTTTTCTTCTTTTACACTTCTTAAACTTTTTGTTAAAAACTAACATACAAACACGCATATTAACCTAGGCCTATGTAGGGTCGGGATCATCAGTATCACAGTCTTCCACCCCCACATCTTGTCCCACTGGAAGGTCTACAGGGCCAATAACACCCATGGAGCTGTCATCTCCTATGATAAAAATGCCTTCCTCTGGAATACCTCCTGATGGCCTGGCCTGAGGCTGTTTACAGATAACTGTTTCTTATAAGTAAGTAGATTACACTCTACAATAATGATAAAAAGTGTAGTTTATTGTGAATACATAATCTAGTAACCATCGTTTATTATCAAGTATTATGTACTATACATAATTGAATACTTTTATATGACTGGCAGTGCTGGTTTGTTTACACCAGCACATCACCAGGAACATATGAGTACTGCATTGCACTGTAACTGACATTATGATGGCTACAGCATCGCCAGATAGCAATGTTTCAGCTCTGTTAGAATCATATGAGATCACTATCATATATGCAGTCCATCATTAACATTATGTGGCACATGACTACACTTGGCTCAGTCTGAGAGAGTGTTTTAAAAAATAGAATCCTATCTCTAATGTGTCCTTCCTGAAGTTTCTGCTCATGTCTGTGCATGTCCTACAGGCTCGTGAAAATAGTCACAGATGGGCTTGGCGAAACTTTCATAAGAAATGCACCATAGTGTCCGTGCACTGAGGAAAAGTTCTAGTGGATGATCTGTCTCTGAAACAGTTTCATTTTCACGGGCTGGCGATGAAGAAGAGGACCTTTGAACTCATCAACCTCATCCTATCTGGTGAAGTTTTCAATGGGAATGCATAGCTTTTTCATTTGTCAAAGACAAGCGTATTTCCCAACCATGTTGGGACTGCAATAGGAAGATAGAGAAACAAACTATAGCACTGAAGAGTCCCAGCTAGAGTAACCCTTCCCCATGTCACTGCCCTCCCACAACCTCTCTTGCACCCCAATCCCAAGGGGCCAGAGGGAAGCAATAGGATCCGACACAGCAGCAGTGATGGCTATGATGGAGAGAAGGGAAAAGGGGATCTTCAAAAATATACAATAACAAATGTGATGGGGGAGGTATGGGTTTCGTTTTGTTTCTTAATAACAAACTAATAGTTCTTTTCTCGAACAAAAGGAAGTGGTAGTTTCTCTGAAAAAGATACCAGAATCAGGCCCAGAATTAGACTTACGGAGAAAATAGAAAATGCAACGCACCCAATCAAAAATTGTGCCACTTTAATTTCTCTGTCTCCTCTTTGAGGAATATGAACTTATTTTTTCACTAGCTATCTGTTCAAATTATGGACTATCTGTTTATCAAAGGAGCAAAAGATTTTTATTCTTGAAGAGAAAAAAGGAAGCCTCAAGAAGAATTTAAATATTTTAAAACTGCTTTTAAAACAATTGTGTGTTTGTGTATGTATATTATATAATATATAAACATACACATATATGTGTGTCTCAGTATGTGTGTGTATATATATGTATGTATGTATACACACACACATGCACACTGAGATTTTTTTTAATGAGAAAATATACAATGTGTTGTTTGTTACTTCCCTGATGTTAAGAGCTCCTTCTCCTCCTTCTTTCTCTCTCCCCTTATTCTTCCCCTTCTCACACTTCCCTCTTCTTCCCTCTCCTTCCCATCCTCCTTCTTTTGTCTCCCCCTCAACCACCATTCTCTGTACCCTAAAGGTCAGAATTGACATAACTAAAATATAGCATGCAATGGTAAATGGGACCTAACAGCACTGGCTTGAGGAACTAGGGGCAGAGCAATTGATTGACCCCTGTGTTATGTCAGAGAGAGACAAAATATTCAGTCCCATTAAAATAGCCTTGAAATTCCCAGGCGCAATGGAGTAGGAGAAGCCGCTCCTGGGTTGGGGGTAGTGCATGTTAAATCTGTAGGAGTACTGCACTGGCAGAGAGCAGATGACCAAACATACTTCCTGGGTTTCCTTTCCAACTCCTGCTCTACAAAAGAGTTGGAGGGGCCCATTCCTGCTACAGTATGAGCCAGACTGGAAATTCCTCTCCTGGTCCCTGTCTCTGATTCCTCACTTTGTACTCTGTCACAAACCTGGTACGCCTGCTCCCAAAGCATGTTCCCTGCAGCAGCAACTGCTGGTGCCTTCACCTAAGGTCTTCAGCAATTGGTCTGACCCCAGCCTCTCTTGTCATGGAGCAGTTTCTCAGAACAAAATACACAGAGTGAGCTAGTGTGAAGGAGTGATCGGTAGAATTATTTCTGTATTCTAATAGGCTTATTTCTTTCTTCTGAAAATTTTCTGAAACTTCCCGGCTGTAGGCTCTGTCTTCAACTCTGCAGTCTATAAATGGCAGGTTGCTCATCTTTTTAAAAAAATTTTGAATGGACAAAAATTATATATATTTATGGTATATAACATGATGTTTTGATATATGTATATATTGTAAAATGGCTAAGTTGAATAATTAACATATGAATTACTTCACATGCTTTTTTTGTGATGAGAACATTTAAAATCTACTTTTATTTTTTTGCAATTTTCAAGTATAAGATACTGTTTTTATCTGTAGTCATTATGATATACAATAGATATCTTTGTTTAAGGCAGAAATGATACATCCTTAACTATGAAGCAATAATGCAGTATAGATAAGGCAAATTTTAGGAAATTGAAGCAAAGAGAGAGGAAAATAAAATGTAAAGGAAATAAACACAGGCAGAGTTGGGTGAGGGACGTACAAAGAGTGGGAAAAAAAATTTTTTTTAAATGAGTTGAAGAGTCGCCTCCAAAATTTTCCACAAATACAGAAGTTCCTGAGGATGTGTCTGGGTCCAGCTGCAGATTTTATGTATCGGACTTGATTGTCACTCCTGGTGGCCTTGCCACTTTGGTGTCCCACCTGGTGTCCTGGCAGCTTGAAAATGTGCCCAGCCTGTCTGGGCTGGAGACAGGCCTAGATGACAGGGTAGTTAAATGGAACCATGAAGGAGTGATTATTACATGGTTCAACTCCTCCAATTTATTTTATTATTACTGTTGAAGGATAAATATAGAAAGGAGAGAAAGCCACTCTAAACTTTGAAAAGAAAATCCAGTAATTTCTCTGTGGTATGTTTAGTCTCCTGCATTTGGCCCAAGTTTAAATGCAATTAAATATCTGTAAATCTGATTTTTAAAATAGTGATAATGCTGAGATAAGGTGTGCTTTTAAATTTTTACTGAAACCATGTAAATTATCCTGCTGTCAACTTCTTCTATTTAAATCTTTTAAAAAGTATTCCACCGGTCATTAAAACAATTTGAATTAATATTTATTGAACTAATATTAATATTTAAATAGTAGTATTGCTCTTAACCTTGAAAATTATGTATTTTTACTAATATATCTTGATTTTGTCTTATCTGAATGGAAATGAAACAGACAAAACATAATGCTATGTGGGTGTCATTCGGACCATTATAGCCATCTTCACAACTGGCACCAAAACTGTGACTAAATAAATCAAGCAATAGCCTGCCTTTATTCTTAAAGGTGGTTATAATCAAATTGGTCATGCTGCGATACAGTTCAATAACAAGGAACAAATGTGGTCAGAGCTAGCGTTTTACATGCAATACATACATTCAAGCAGAGTATGAACCATTTTCTTCATTTTCATTCATCTATTATACTTATTGATTGCCTACTATGTGTCAGCCTCCTGGTAAAAGGTTTGCTGTGTATCTAAGTCCATTCAGGCCATGAAAAAAATTTTAAATAAATAAATAAATAAAACATAGACCGGGTGGCTTATAAGCAACAGAAATGTATTTCTCCCCGTTCTCAAGTCTGAGAAGTTCAAGATCAGGGTGCCAAAGACTTGGTGAGGAACTGCTTCCCAGTTCACAGATGGCATTTTTTCCCCTGTAACCTCACACAGTGTAAAGGACCAAAGAGCTTTCTCAGGCTGCTTTTATAAAGCCTCTAATCCCATTCATGAGGGCACAGCCCTCCTGACTTCATCACCTCCCAAAGGCCACATCTCCCAATACCATCACCTTGGGTGTGTGAAGATTTCAACATACAAATTTTAGGGGGACACAAACAGACCTTAGCACTATGGTAGCAAAGCCCAGGGCCTTCCCTCAGGGGCTTACAGTCTAAAGGTGGATTTAGAAAGACAATTACAGTAGAGTACAGCACCTTACACACAGGCAAGACTCCTACCATGGGCTGGGGTATCCCATGTAGTCTCGAAGAAGATCTAATCTCTTAGCTGATATTAAAGGAGAATAGGGTTTAACCAGCCAAAGGCAGGCTGAGTGAGAAATGGGAGAGAGGCAATTGTGGCCAGAGGGACCACCATTTGCAAAGCAGAGGAAAGAGAAAGACCCACTGTTTAGGGCAAACATAGGGAGCACATGATGATTGAGTACTGTGTGAGGGAAGTTAGAGAAAATAAGTAGAAGCCAGTGGTCATGAAAAGTGTTTTTGGGAGGCAGAGGTGGGAGGATCACTTGAGGCCAGGAGTTCAAGATCAGCCTGGCCACATGGTCAGACCTCATCTAGAAAAAAAGAAGGGAAGGGAAGTGGAAAGGGAAAAGGGCAAAGAGGAAAAGGGAAGGGGGAAAACAGAAAGGGGAAAAGGGAAAGGAAAAAGGGGAAAGGGGAGAAGGAAAGAAAAGGAAAGGAAAGGAAAGGAAAAGAAAGGAAAGGAAAAAGGAAAGGATCTGTTTTTTCTGACAGTGATCATCCTCCAAATATTTTCTTAATAGTCACCTTAAAATGAAAATGTCTCACAACTATTTAAATAACATCATATAACAGACATTTTGTGACAAGTTTTGAAGACAAATTTATATACCCCATTAATCTACATTTAGCAACAAAGCTTACAGCATATTTAGAATAAAATCAAACCAAGATTTCAGAAATGATGTTTATGCCTACTTGTGTCAATTATTTACATGATACATTCCACTACTGATCAAGTGAACAAAACTTTAATTTATAAGTTCAGTTCTGAAATTCTAGCTGACTCTAAATTTATTTTATGAAACATTTCTCAAGCACCATTCTCTCACTCCTTAACATGCAAATTTAAAAATGTTTGGCATCAGATCTTTAATAAAAATCTAAAATATTTATAACAGTTGCTAATGATTAATGAAGATCTCTTTTGAAACCCATATGTTGATTATTCATATCATCCTCTAGTTTTCTAATCTGTACCAGACTCTGCTCTATTTTTCTGATTTATAAAAATTAATTAATTTCTAATTAAATATATGATGAATAATAAATTTTAAATGACTGTCTTCTCTATTGCCACCTGTTATAATGACAGCCAGATGAATTTAAAATCCTAAGAAAAAATATATACTTCTGAAAACTTCTAGAAATGAATTTAATAAGACATTGTGTTTGTATTAAATTACAAAATTGGGACTATAAGATAAAACTTAAAAATTCACAAGATCCTAATACATATTATATAAAAGTTAAATACCAATAAAACAGCTATACCATTTACAATTCCATATGGAATCAGATGAGAAGCTAGTTAAGAAAAGAGCTTAGTAATCAGTATTAATGACAGTATGTTAAGAAGAACCTGATTGTACTGACATTGAATCATTTTGAGTTTTAAGAAAAAAAAGGAAAACAATCAGTTTATATAATGCGTGATAATCAGAGCATATCTAATTTAGTGACAATTTTCAAGGTAAACATTTTCTATAATACAGCATAGGAGGCAAGTAAGCAGAGATATTCTGAGGGTTCAAGTATCTGACTTTTTGCAACAGGTGCAAAACTAATACCAAGAAAAATATCAATAGCAATGCTTAAGCAAAATGCCTCTTTTAGTTCTCCGGATCAGCCTGGCTTATTTCATAATTTTCCAACTTCTTGTTCTTAGAGAAAGGCAAGGAGAAAATAAGAACTAACATATGTCACTTCTTATGTTACCTCATTTAATCATTTAATATTCACAATTAATCAGACAGTAGATGCAGCCCCTTTTTCACAAAAGAGATGAGTTGTCCATGTCATACCTCTGGGAAAGGAATCAAACTGCTATCTACTCTTTACTACAGGTATAGCCTTCATCACAAGGCACTACTTAAGTTCAAGAACTAAGAAATGATATTTTACAATGAGTCCTTTTTCTATAGCCAAAGATAACACTCTTGGGAATGATAACATTCTCACTCAGCATGTTTTAACTGACAAGAAATTAAATATCTTAATCCCTTAAGAGGACCTGGTATGTCTATAGTATTTTTCTATGTTCCAGAGGGGATTAATACAAAATGCTTTAAATAGCCATTGTGCTAGTGAGGGTTAGATTTGGGCACATTCACTGGCAATCCTAAAATAAGTGAAAGTTATCCAATATTCAAGTTTCTTTCTCTCTCACATGAGGAAATGCAGAAATTAGCGGCCAAGGACTGGTAGGTCAGCTCCATCAGGGACCCAGACTTCTATCCTTCTGTCTCAGCATTCTAGGCCACGAATTATATCATCCTATTGCCGCATAGTATAAGATAGCCATCACATTGGCGTTACAAGCAGGATGAAAGAGAAAGACAGAAATGCCAAAGACTTGTCCCTTTCAGCTGAGACAGCTCTCTTCAGTTAGCCTTCCCAGAAGTCTCATACTACCTCCACTTACATCTGATAGGTCAGAACTATGTTGCATGGTTACACCTAAATGCAGGAGAATGGGATAGATAGACTTTTGTTTCAGCTGGCCAAGTGTCTAGCTAAAAGTCAGGGTTCTGCTCCTAAGAAGCAAAGAAAGAATGAATGTTGGAATGAGAAAATGTCCAATCTCTACCACGGTCTCTATGCTAAAAGATATTTGGAAATTAACATACATGCAATGTCAAAAGAAAATAATAATCAAATTAAGTATTTTTGTCTATAAAATTAGGTCTATACTTAGGCTAGCTTTCAAGATCCCAAACATTTCGGCATTTTATAAACTGTGCCTCCACGACATGCTCCATATTCCTTCAGATCCCATCACACCCCAACATCTCCTCAGGAAAATGTGCTGGCCCCATGCCTTGCACTGACCCAGCAGTAATCACTTGTTTTTATTTTGTGCATCTGAGTGCCCAGCACAGTGCCTTGCACATAGCAGCTACACATTGTTTCATGAAGGATGCACCCACCAGGGGCAAGGCAATACATTATGTGCAGATGAAAAGATAACAGAGACAACTTCAGCATCCTTAAGGATCAATACATCTCAATTAGACATGCAAAATAGAGACAAATAACACTGTAATGTTATGGGTAACATTTAACTGTAATGTTAAAGAAATAATGGGTTATTTCTTTTAACAACTCCTTTTTGAGTATGTTCTTGGAGAAAAGCCCGAGGCTGAATGTTACAGAGGCCACAGAGAAAGCGAAACAGTGACCTGTCCTCTAAGGGAGTTTATAACAAAGAAGGGAAGATAATATGCACATAACTAAAAATAATCCTGGGTAGAGAATGAAATCAGAGAGGATGTACAAAAAGTGCTCTGAAACTTAAGAGTGTAGATGGCAAAATACACACACACACACACACATATACACCAGGAAAGAATGAGATACTCTAAATCACTAAGTTAAAAAAGATGGAATTCAAGCTCAGTTGGCCTTTTCTTTTATGATTCATAAGCCCATGTATGGAAGGTCTAAATAAGTAGGAAAGACCAAGTTAGCCTTAATTTTTTTTTTTCTAACTTGACCAGTTTGATGACTAATCCATCTCTAAATTGTATGGTTTTCATACATACACATTTAGGTTATACCATGCCACATTACAAATGGCTATTAAGTTGATTAAGACTAAACTCATTTTCAAGATCCATTGTAAACAATTTTTCATGCCTGATGTACACTTAGAGACCCTATGAAAGGTATTATAATGTGAGCAAAGGTCGAAAGAAAGTTAGGGGAACACGAAATGCACTAAATGTGAATCTGCCACGCAAGGCTGCAGGTGTGAAAGTAAATGCTTTCCTGGAATTTTATACCTCGTGGCAAGTAAGGAAAAATGGCCTTATGATCTTTAGTTAATCGGGCCCTCTTTAATGTATAATAGCTCACAAGTAAAATGAGGTATGGAGGATTTAAAGACACACACACACACACACACACACACACACACACACACACACACACAAAACTGTTAAAATATTTTAAGACCATTCTTTATGGGGTTAAAAAAAAGGAAATTGACTCATTTTCTGCCTAAAAACAGCTGAAAGAGAACATTTAACAATTTTTAAATATATGGAAAAAATGTTGAATGCTTCGACATGAGTCATTCACAGCCAAGAGCATTAATTCCTCCTGTCTACTCTCCTTGCTACCTGGCTTCTGGCCACACCTTGCAAAAGCAACCATTCTCTCACACTTTCCTGTCATGTCTCATCATTGCAAAATCTAGTGTTTTTTTTTTTCAGTCCTCATTCTAAGTTCCATACTTGAACTTTCTTTGCTGCTCTCCTGGCCTAACTGCTCTAACTAGGTGTGCCCCGGATTTGTTCCTTATATATTTCCATAGGAAAATATGCTGTTCCCACCCCTTATACTGCCTCTAAGTGTTTTTTCTCAGTCAGCATCATCGATTCCTCTTCTTCCACCTGTTCTTTCAGGGGTTTTTGTTCTACCCCTTTTTCTGTTGCTATAAATTTTCTATGTGGCTATGAGGCATTAGAATAGGGTCTGGAGTCAGGGAACCTAAAGCTGACTCACTCTGACTTCCTAGAGCTGAATCAAAAGGAATCCCACCCACTCCACGTCCAAGTAACAAAAGGATCAGAGGCTACTCCCTTTGCAAACCCACCCCTTTCCATTGCTTTGAAGATGAAAAATGGAAAGTACCTCTGATTGGTCCCCTCCTACCACTGATCAAACTGGTCACAGACCAAGTCTATTCTTTCCCTGGGTTTCAATGTTCAGATCTATGCTATGACTTTTAAATCTACATTTATATCCCCTTATCTCCTAAATTTTGTATCTGAATTTCCAATTCTCTACATAGCAATCAATGTCCATATTTCAGATTCCATGACAGAATCTGGATTAACTCCCATAGATTTCCATCTTCTCACCCTCCTGTGTTCCCCATCTCACCTTTTCCCTGTTCTTTCTTATCATCCACACTAGAAATATGAAGAAGATGTGCCAATACTTTGAGGATCAAGAACCCATATTGGTCTACCTCTGCCACATCTCCAAACCCCAGTCCTCCTCATTCTCCTATTTATTGTCTCTTAGCCTAACCCATCACAGTAGACTTAAAGTACTTCTCTAGACTATGTTACTATAGCCTTGGAAAATAATTATGAAAATTTTAACAAAATAATTCCCTTTTTGTCTGCTGTGCTAAAATGATTTCACAATGTAATCTCTCTCTATATCTAGATAGATAGATAGATAGATAGATAGATAGATAGATAGATAGATAGATAGATAGATTTTATTAATTCATTTCCCAACTGGTAAACCCTCCAAGGATCTCAGGCACCTGTAAGTCTATGCTTTTTAATGTGGGATAATCAATGTCCTGATTTTGAATTCCTATATTTTTGCCATTTTATCCGTGACAAAAAAAAAAAAATAGAAACTGAACTTCCACATGACCATCACATTTTTTACCTTTGCTCAAACTGTTCTATCAGCCTTAAATGCCATTTTCTCATCTCTACCTTTTTAAATCATATTGAGAATAAAACTTTTCATAAACAAAGCTCAAAATGCTTTGTAGCCCACTTTGGTAAGAAAGAATACTATTTGGATGACATTTGCATTGAAATCTCCAAAATACAAAATCTAAACTAAGACAATTCTGAAAGAAACATAAAGGATCGATGTTTTAAAATGTAGTAAGTCAGTAATAAAAAAATGCAAAAATCATTGTAAATCACTTTTAGCACATCAGTCTTAGCAGGGCATTTGAAATTGTGAGATGAGCAAGGGGAGACATTGTATTCTTTCAGGTGATTTTTCAGGTATTATGTACTTTTAAAGTACTTCTCTAAACTATGTTACTATAGCCTTGGAAAATAATTATGAAAATTTTAACAAAATAATTCCCTTTTTGTCTGCTGTGCTAAAATGATTTCACAAGGCCGTATATTTATGAGAGGGTAAAACTACTTTATTAACTTAGGGAATGGATTCTTTGGGGTCCTAAAAAGGAGCTTTACCACCCAGACCAACCCCACCCCATCCTCAGAGTTGCTGAATCTGATAGGGGCGCGGCCTCACACCTGCAGACTGACCTGGATCATCATAAGCTTGCTTGAGCTGAAAGGAAAAAGCTTGAGCTGAAAGCTGGGCATTTAAAAACATGTTTCAACATATTTCACAGCCTCTGAAATATTTCTAATTGCTGTGACTCTCTTGATGATAAACTTGGATCAATTATTGAGCATTATCAATAGTATTTTCTTAATTTATACAGTTCTACTTTTAAAAACTTGTTTCTACAACTAAATTGTGTCCATTATCTAGTCATGTAGAAAGACAGTTATTTCCAGCTACTCCATGCAACTCTCATTCATTTATTTGACTTGTGTAAAATACCATTACTTCTGAGACACAAAGTTCAGCAGGTGTTCAGTTTAAAGTCAAATAAAGGTAATGATATGGATAAAAGTAGCAATTGTAAAAAGTCGAATCTGGTAAGTTCCATAAAAATTGTTGCATAAGCATTTAAAAGAGAAGCAAAGCTCACTTACTTAAGCTACAGGAGTTAGATTAGCACTATGAAGAAAAAGATATTTGAAGGGGGTCATGAAGAATGTGTAGCATTTCAAACAATTAGTAAGATGACAATTCCAGGCTAAAGAAATTATCCCAAGAAAGTGTAGAATGTTGGGAATGTTTAGTCAATGATGAGTATTCCAGCTTAGTGGTTGAAAGTAGCATGAAAGAGTAGCAGGAAATAACGGAATAGTTGATCATGATCACAGTCAAGCACTCACAGAGGACCCTGAATGTCAGGCTAAATATAGCTTGAACCATTTCATTCTTTATTCTGCCATCAAGGGAGGGCCATCAGCAAGATTGCACTGTAGATCAATTTAGCAACATTTTAGGGGCTAGATTTTTGGAACATGAGGAAGCGCTGGAAGGAAAGACAGGATGCAGGATGGCTGCATAAAGAATGGATGTGTCACATTAAATCCTCAGGTCTTGGCAAATATTTGGCTATGTTGATGGGGTGGAACATAAGAGACCAGAAAAACTGTGGAGTTTCTAGCCATGGTAAAACAAAACAAAACAAAAACCCAGAGAGTATCATAAGCAGAAATCAGAAAAAGAGGTAGGGGGTCAGGTTTAAGGAACAATGAAAGGACCATAAAATGTTTTTCAATGGTGGGGCAAAATGAGTTACTCCAAGCAGCTTTGAGACCATGCTAAACCTGGTTGCTTCTTAACACTTACCTACTGCTTCTGTATTCCCACTGGCACTCCCTTTTGCCTCTTACAGCATTCAAGTAGCATGATACCCCATCCCTCCTACTTTTGAACTCTCCTCCTTTGCCTTCAGAAACCTAAATCAGACTACATGTGAGCACGAAAAACCATTTCATTGACTTAGAGAATGGATTCTCTGAAGTCCTAATAAGAAACTTAACCACCCAGGCCAGGCATGGTAGCTCACACCTGTAATCCCAGCACTTTGGGAGGCTGAGGTGGGTGGATCACTTAAGCTCAGGAGTTCAAGACCAGGCTGGGCAACAAGGCAAAACCCCTTTTCTACTAAAAATAAAAATAAAAAGGAGAAAAGGAAGAAAAAAGAAACCCAACCCCACCCCATCCCCATCCTCAAAGTTCCTGAACCAAGGGTTGGAAGGGACAAGGTCTCACACCTGCAATCTGACCTGGATCACCCAAGGCATGCTGGAGCTGGAAACAAGATATTTAAAAATATATTTCAAAATGTTTCCAAATGTCTGAAATGCTTGTAATTGTTGGGACTTTCTTACCGATAAACTTGGCATAATTACTGAGCACTCTCAATAGTTTTATTTCTTAAACTAATTATATAGTTTTGCATAAAAAGCCATGTTTCTATAATTAAATTCTGTCAATTATCTGATCATGTCAAAAGACTGTCAATAAATTATTATTAATGATGATAACAGACCTTGAAATGATGAAAATATTTAATTTGTTATTATTTATTCTGCTCAATATGTTGACTTTTAAATCTTCTTAATTCTTGAACACCAGAGAAATGCTGAAATTCCTGGAGGTTTTGAATAGTTCATAACTAACATTAACATTTTATGAAACTCAATAAACACATAAAATGATTCTAAAAACTTAATAACTTGGGAAGGCACCAGCTTATTATGTAATTATCAGGCCAAAATTTTATCAGCCTATAACTATACAAGACTGCTTCAAATATTCACTCTTTCTCAGGGAAAAATGGAATTATATGTAAGCTCTAGACAAGTTTTCTTCTTATAACCAGCTTTTGAAATTTATGTTGCTTTTTGTGGAGTAAAAAATAGCCAAAATACTAAAACCGAAGCAAATCTTTGTATAAAATTATGGAGATATAATAAAGATATTATAGATTTAGTCCTATCAATTTCATTTTACAATATTTGTTCACAATAAAAAGAAAAAACGTTGTTGAGAACTCAGGTGCTACTGCAAAAGGTTTAGATATTTTATGACATTCCATGACTCAATCCTCTAAAATCACTTATTTTTTGCTTCATTCACCCACTCATCCAACCAATCATTAAATATTTATTCAGCATCAATTACTACAAAGCAGGAGAGGGAAACAGGAACAAAAATAAAATTACTAGCCTAAATGTGAATATTCTCTTATTTCCTAGTAGTCTGCAATATCAAATTATCATCACCAAACAGAGTAATTTTTTACAAACTAAGATATTTTTAACTTTCAGGAAATTGAAGGTAATCTTGTACCAAAATTTTAAATATACAAATATCCAGAGAAAATGGACACAAGAGCTTGAAAAGGAGTTAGAAAGCCACTAGACACAAAAATGCAAAACTACCAAGAAGTATTCTATTCTGGTTGACCTGCAAAAAAGCATCAAAGAAGCAAGAAGATTAAATTTTAAAAGAATGCAAAGATAGATGATAGAGTAATATTTACACTGGTTTACAGGTTACAAAGTGTTTTCATGTATGTGATTTCTTCTAATTTCAACTTCTTTCGTTTTAGTATGGTACATATGGCACTGTGTATGTGTTTCCACATACTTTTTTTTTTAAAGCCAAATGATCATTTATTTTTCTGTAGAAAATTTTCTCTATCTCCAAAGATATTAAAGATTCATCCATCTATGTCTACCTTAAAAAGACAAGACGTGTTTTCTTTGATTTATTAGTAAACAACTAAATAGCAACATTAAGCTTTTAGGAAAAGATTAACAACATTGCACTGTAGTACCTGTCATGGTAATTTAAGTGAAAGCTGTTAAAAATGTTTATTCTTTATAATGGAGCATTCAATAGTCTTTGCCTAATGGATGGAGAGATGGTAAGAAATACCTTTGGAACTAGGGCGGCAGAAGATGCAAACATGCTTTAGTCCAAAAAGCAGCTTGTTTTAAAATTAGTTTAAAATATTGAATATATGGTATCATATCTTTTCTCAATTGCACATACTTTTTTTGTTCAAAAGCCTTAAATCTATATTGTACATAAAACTGAATTTATTTAATAAAACTAAGGGTTATTTATCTAATTTTGCAACACTCTTTCACTTTCTCTGGAAAAAAAAAATGCCAGTATGTAAACAGATACTCCCCCTAAGTACTGAACCAACAGTCAAAAATATGAGAATATGAGATCTTTTTCCTCTTGTAACTGCGAGAATAATGATCATTCGCACCTTGACAGTGGGGAAGTGAATCACTGATGAATAAAATCACTTTTTTGTTACAGAGCAAATAACTGAAATAGGTCTTAAAAATGATAACCCTAAAATGTAAATTATTTCTTTTCACCAAAAGTCACAATGTATGTTCCATAAAATTTGACCTATTCACCCACTAAGAGATTGAGACTTTTTAAAACTCTTCATAGTATGCAAATTAAATAAACATTTAAATTCTGGATGTGAATTAACATGAAAGTTTGTCACAGAAATTAAATTTCTGAACTTTTATTTAGAGATCAGGTTCACGTCTTTATGAAAACCTAGGTCAATGCAATATTTTCATTCCAAATTTCTTCCCTCCTCTGATTACAGAGGTGAACAGCATGTGAAATCTGAATCTGTGAATGTTTCCATTATACCCACTTCTATGACATAAACATTGATGAATCAAAGATAATTGTACATATTTGTTCAGTTAATTTGTTTATTTTTATGAGCCTTTGCTACTATAGTCCCTACGTTTTACTAAATTGAGTTTATTTTTACAGATACAAACCAAAATTCTTTCATTTGGAAAGAAATAAAAACATACTAACTCTTAAATCAGAATTAATCTAGATTTTAAAATACATTAAAATATGAATTGGTGATCTTTGAACCAAAAAGATATATCCAGGAGATTAATCAACATCAAAAAGGCAGTTTCAGGAAAGTAGAAGTTGAATTCTATCCATTGTAGACTGTTGACTGGAACACTAGCAAAGAAAGTGTGGTTTTTTAAATTAAGTTTGGAAAACTAATCTGATTATATTATAAAATGGAATAAAATTGGGAGAACTAAGTCATCTAGGGAATATCTAGCTGTGGATGCAATATATTTAGACAACCAATCAATTAGTGTCTGTTCCATGGAGCAGAAATATGTGCAAGTAAAAAATGGTGGGTTAAAGAGGGTTTCCTTGGTTTTCCGAGCAGAAGCCTTCAAAGATGCATGAGCCTTAGGAGATGAGCAAAATAAACTACATAGTACAGAAAAACTATTACTAGAACTTTTATTTACATTTACTCTTCATAAACAAGTGAGAAAGAAATAAAGCTTTATTAATATTTAATTGTAGACCAACTCTAGTGCCCTTGTTTGATATCTTTCAGTGGGTGGTGTATGTCATATGGTCCTCTTGATGTCCTGATGGAAAATCTGGCGTAGGCAACAGAGAAACACCCATTCATCAGCTTTCATCATACTACAGTGGATTGCAGAATATGTTCAAGAAAGTAGATTTACAGATTTTTATTACCAAACTGTAACTAAACTATTCCTCACACAAAGAACAAGGGCATGAAAGATTATTGACAAGGAACTGTGGACCAAAGGAGATACCACAAAGTAAGCAGAAGCAGACAGCAGGAGCAAGGCAGAGCTGGCATTACACTTCTTCCTATGGTGAGCTCACCAATCACACCATGGGGTATAAAAACAAAGATGAGCAATAGCTGAGAAGATGTGGGGCCAATTTTTTTTTGCAATCTTCAAAAAGATTATTTGAAATGTAGATTTATATTCATTTTTGATAATGATAAACCATATTTTAAGTGTATATCTCACCTTGAAGATAAGTAAACTGCCTTATATTTTATTATTTTAAATTTAATCATTTATCATTATATTATATAATATACATTATATAGTATAAATATATTAAAGATAACAACATATTTTATATATATATAAAATATATATAAAGGCATTTATATGTATATACACACACATATATATATATATAAAGGCATTTATTGAATATGGATGCCCTAAATATTTTTACTGGAAAGAGTCCATGATCAATAAATTTATGGTCCACTGTAAAACCAAATAAAGCAGCTCATAGTTTATTCCAACACAAAATAGAGATCTGTGAATTTATACTCTTCAGAAAAGCAAACAAAAGAAAAACAGAGGAAGAGTTAGTACAGTGTCTTTGATACTGCTTCCAGAATTTCATTAAACTGGTCTCATTGCTCTATTCAGAGCAGAACATTTGTTTTCATGGTTGAAGTGGCTACACTCCAGTTGTATGCTAAAGTGGGGGAGGGCCGGAAGCAGAGAGAAAAAGGAACAGGCAGACAGAAAGACAAACAGAAAAAGAGAAAGAAATAAAGGTAAGAGAAGACAAGAAAACAGACAAATGAAAGGAAAGAGTAAAAGGCAGAGAAAAAAACGAATAGACACAGAAGAAAAGAAGGACGGAAGGAAAGACAAAATGAAAAATTGACAGAAATGTAGAAAGAACAGTGAGCACTGCCCCCTCCTGCACCCACTGTCCCTTTCTGGAACTGGGGAAGTGCCTCCAGAACAGAGAGAAGCCTGGTATCCCTATGCCCTCTTCCTCCTCCTTCACTTCACCAAACTTGCCCACCTCTCACCATCCACAGGAAAATTCCTATATACACTCATTTTTCTTCATGCCACAGGAATGAGCTAAAGGCCACAGTTTCCATTGCAAAAAGGACAGGAAAGAAATAGAAAACAGTGAGTAATTTATAATAAGGGTTAATTAGCTCTTTAAGTAGTAGAAACCATAATGTATAATCTGTTTCCAAAACAGAGCAAACACGCAGCACAAGTCTGCAAGGAATGATTTATTTATGCACAAGGATAACTCTACGGGTAGTGACTGTGATAAAGGGCAGGAGACAGACATACTACAGATACCTGCAGAGTTACAAAAAAATTTAGAACACTGATTTAATATACGAGGGGCAAAAATACGACCCATAATATGGACATTAAGAAGCAATTTAAAGAATTCAAGACCCCCACATCATTTAACATGTTCTGGAGTCTTTACCTTTTTATCTTTATTTCTGTTCACTCTGCCTCCACAAGTTCAGGCAGGAGGACCACTGGCCTCCAATATTGCAATAATCCTTTATTTGACTGTCCTGCCCTGGATGTCTTCATTTCAATCCATCTTGACTATTGCCATAAGTTTCCTGGAGTGTTGTTCTCTTGTGACTGTTTAAAATTCTTCAGTAGAGGCTCATTGTCTCCTGAATTCTTCAGTCTGGAATTCGACAGCATGATCATGATCCCAACATATCCATCTAGGGCTACTGCACATTTTCCCCTATCGGGTATACTCATCTCTCCCCTGATAGATGTGTTCTTCAAAAGACCATTAGGGACCAAGTGAGGTGACTCTCCTGACTTGGTTCTAATGGTCTTTTGAAGAACACATTCCCCTATTCCCTTGGTTTAACTCAGATGATTCTCCCTCCACCAAACAGTCCCTGAGCCTCCCAGCCAGCTCTAAGCTCTCTGCCCCTTGACTCATCCTAGCCCTTTCTCTTTATTAAGACCCATACTCACAGCCTCTACAAAACTTGAGCTCCAAACTAGGACATTTTCTTGTAACGCCACTGAATTCCCAGCCACTGGAATGATACCAAGCAGATCAGAGCTCAGGAAATATCTGTTGAATGAATGAAGCATATCTGTTGAATGCTACCAAGCAAATCACAGAGCTCAGGAAGTATCTGTTGAATGCCTAGTGCTATGGGTTACTTGCCTTATTCTTCCTCCTGACATCAACATATTGAAGGTGAGTAAGGCCAGGGTCTTGTCCTCATCAAAGTCCCTGCAAATCTCACACAACGCCTTATGTATGAAAAGCATACTCTGAATTCTCATGTGAGTCAAACATTTTAGAAAACAAGGGAAAATGCCAAGTGTGGTGGCCCACGCCTGTAATGCCAGCACTTTGGGAGGCCAGGAAAGTGGATCACCTGAGGTCAGGAGTTTGAGAGCATTCTGGCCAACATGGTGAAATCCTGTCTCTACTAAAAATACCAAAATTAGCCGGGTGTGGTAGCACAAGCCTGTAGTCCCAGCTTACTCAGGAGGCCGAGGCAGGAGAATCGCTTGAACCCAAGAGGCAGAGGTTGCACTGAGCCCGGATCGTGCCACTGCACTCTAGCCTGGGTGACACAGCAAGACTTAGTCTAAAAAAATAAAGATCGGCCGCTATGGCTCACGCCTGTAATCCCAGCACTTTGGGAGGCCGAGGTGCACAGATCATGAGGTCAGAAGTTCGAGACCAGCCTGGCCAACATGGTGAAATCCCATCTTTACTAAACATACAAAAAAAAAAAAAAAAAAAAAATTAGCTGGGCGTGGTGGCAGGCGCCTGTAATCCCAGCTACTCGGGAGCCTGAGGCAGGAGAATGGTGTGAACCAGGGAAGCGGAGGTTGCAGTGAGCCGAGATCTCACCATTGCACTGCAGCCTGGGTGACAGGGCTAGACTCCATCTCTAATTAATTAATGAATTAAAATAAAAAATAAAAAGAGGAAGAAAATGAACTTCAAAGAGCAGATTCCTTTTTACAGCTTATCCTTACAAACGATAGGTATATAAGCAGTGGGTCTGCAAGACACTGCTGGGAGGTGGCTGCACAGTTACTCTGATACAGTGATTTCATTAATGAGTTCATAGAGCCTCTGTTGTGTCCTCAGTCAGAGGGATGCGAAGTCCAGCAATTATGTTATCCTACAGTGCTTGCTGTCAGTGAAGTGCATCTCTCTGTCGACTGTGTAATCTGTTGAAGAATTTAGTCTCACTTAAACCTAGGGCCACCTGCCTATTACTCCTTTGTAAAGAAATATCCACCTTCTGCAAAAATGTCCTCATCCTCTGGACTCACTGAGTCTTTCTATTACAATCGTATACATAAAGAGATTAAATATCAGACCATATTTTGTCATTTTAAGTCTATTTAAAGTGACTATTAAACCTTTATTTTGATACTTGGAAACATAAGGGAAAAAATTACATTCTCAAGCCTACCCACCTACTGTTAGCCTAAGGTATAATTATTGTTATTAGGGATTAGCAACCAAGCAAATGCCTTTTAATTCACAAAAGCTAAAAAGAAGCTGGCTGAAAAGAAGAAATTACTGTTTAACAAGAAAATAATGAATACCATGTCTCAAATCAATGTATCTTTGTATATTTAATAATAAGTATTACATATTGGTATAATATTATTTTGATCATACTTCAAAATAAAGTGCAAAGACATGAAATTTTAGCACAAGTGATTTCAAATATTATAACTCTTTTTTATGACTGTGTTGTTACAACAGGGGTTATATACAGAATATCAGCATTATAGAGAAGAAATGTTTCTTATCTAAGGTTTGACCATCTCAGTAATGTATTATCCATTTATCCACAAAGCTTGATGAACCACACTTCTTCAACAGGAAAAGATATAGCTTATGGCATCAGACTCCTCCCTGCACAGATAATTCAGCCAATTCTCGCAAAAGAAGATACGGAGAACTATATCATTGTCAAAATGTTCTTAGATTTTTCACATTTGTGAATATTGCTTTCTTCTGGATAAGCAACCAGGCACCAACTTTGCAAGCTTAAAACACTTTCAACTCTTTTGTATTGGATATTATTTTTTATATAATCTGATAAAAATTAGGTTCACAATGTTTAAAATATTCTTACGTATAAATGATTGCAGGGTTAAGGCAATATGGGAACTTTGACACATTTGTGTTTTCAAACATGTATCTTTCTTTAAAAGGAAGTTTCTAACTCTGGAGAAATAGCCTTTTGTTGTCATTCCATGTTAATTTATGGAATACAAGAAAATATATTTTATGTCTCATGATAGCGTCTAGGTAAACAACGAAAATCAAAGCAAAACTTCATAACATCACCCACTGAAAACTTACGATAGCTTAAAAGTGACATACATTCTAATAAAAATACACATGGAGTAAGATGTTTTCTTTTTGCTTTTATTTTTAAATGATAAATAATAATTATGCATTTATCGGGTACAAAGTGACATTTTAATATATGTGTACATTATGAAATGACCAAATCAGAGTAATTGGCATATCCACCTCAAATATTTATTATTTCTTTAGGGTAAGAACATTTAAGATCCTCTCTTTCGGCTTTTAGTAGGTGAACTTTAATGGCTGCCCTTTGGGTCAAATATTATGTGTTTCCTAGCACCTCAAACACAGGGTTGCGAGTTTCAGACCATGACAAACATAATCCCAGTGTATGTACAAATCCAAATCTAATACTAATATTAACTTGTCTTTGAGCTTTAAATATAAAGAAATTAAGAAGCTTAAAGTGACGTTGTAAACAAAAAGACTGAAAGGTCACATGGCATGGTAGTAGAAAACATGCATTCTGAGGCCTCATTTTCTGAATTGGAATGACTTTTTACTAAGCTGACTTTGTGTCTCTATTTTTACACCTGAAAATAAAGGACACATAGTGTTATCATGAAGATTAAATGAATTAGCATTTGCAAAGCACTTAGAACCATACCAACCACATAATGAAGACTAGATTAATATTTATTACAAGAAACATTTGACAAACTCACTCAAAACCGCACAACTACATGGAGACTGAACAACCTGCTCCTGAATGCCTACTGGGTAAATAACGAAGTTAAGACAGAAATAAAGATGTTGTTTGAAACCAATGAGAACAAAGACACAATATACCAGAATCTCTGGGACACATTTAAAGCAGTGTCTAAAGGGAAATTTACAGCACTAAATGCCCACAAAGAAAGCAGGAAAGAGCTAAACTCGATACCCTAACATCACAATTAAAAGAACTAGAGAAGCAAGATCAAACAAATTCAAAAGCTAAGAGAAGACAAGAAGTAACTAAAATCAGAACAGAACTGAAGGAGATAAAGAAACAGAAATCCCTTCAAAGAAAATCAGTGAATCCAGGAGACGGTTTTGAAAAGATTAACAAAATAGATAGACTGTTAGCCAGACTAATAAAGAAGAAAAGAGAGAAAAATTAAATAGATGCAATAAAATGATAAAGAGGATATCATCACCAATCCCACAGAAATACAAACTACCATCGGAGAATACTATAAACAACTCTATGCAAATAAACTAGAAGAGCTAGAAGAAATGGATAAATTCCTGGACACATACACCCTCCCAAGACTAAACCAGGAAGACATCCAATCCCTGAATAGACCAATAACAAGTTCTGAAATAGAGGCAGTAATTAATATCCTACCAAATAATAAAAGTCCAGGACCAGATGGATTCACAGCCGAATTATACCAGAGGTACAAAGAGGAGCTGGCACCATTCCTTCTGAAACTATTCCAAACAATTGAAAAAAAGGAAATCCTCACTAACTCATTTTATGAGGCCAGCATCATCCTGATACCAAAACCTGGCAGAGACACACACACATAAAAGAAAATTTCAGGCCAATATCCCTGATAAACACTGATGCAAAAATTCTCAGTAAAATACTGGCAAACTGAATCCAGCAGCACATCAAAAAGCTTATCCACCACGATCAAGTCAGCTTCATCCCTGGGATGCAAGGCTAGATCAACATACGCAAATCAATAAATGTAATCCATGAAATAAACAAAACAAATGACAAAAACCACATGATTATCTCAATAGATACAGAAAAGGCCTTCGACAAAATTCAATAGCCCTTCATGCCAGCAACATTCAATAAACTAGGTATTGAAGGAATGTATCTCAAAATAATAAGAGCTATTTATGACAAAACCACAGCCAGTATCATACTGAATAGGCAAAAGCTGGAAGCATTCCCTTTGAAAACCGGCATAAGAAAAGGATGCCCTCTCTCACCACTCCTATTCAACATAGTATTGGAAGTTCTGGCCAGGGCAATCAGGCAAGAGAAAGAAATAAAGGGTATTCAATTAGGAAAAGAGGAAGTCAAATTGTCTCTATTTGCAGATGACCTGATTATATGTTTAGAAAACCCCATCGTCTCAGCCCAAAATCTCCTTAAGCTGATAAGCAACTTCAGCAAAGTCTCAGGATACAAAATCAATGTGCAAAAATCACAAGCATTCCTATACACCAAATAACAGACAAACAGAGAGTCAAATCATGAGTGAACTCTCATTCACAATTGCTACAAAGAGAATAAAATACCTAAGAATACAACTTACAAGGGATGTGAAGGGCCTCTTCAAGGAGAACTACAAATCACTGCTCAAGGAAATAGGAGAGGACACAAACAAATGGAAAAGCATTCCATGCTCATGGATAGGAAGAATCAATATTGTGAAAATGGCTGTACTGCCCCAAGTAATTTATACATTCAATTCTATCCCAAGCAAGCTACCACTGACTTTTTTCACAGAATTGGAAAAAACTACTTTAAATTTCATATGAAACCAAAAATGAGCCCATATAGCCAAGACAATCCTAAGCAAAAAGAACAAAACTGGAGGCATCTTGCTACCTGATTTTTTTCTTCTAGGTTACCTAGAAGAAAACCTAGGCAATACCATTCAGGACATAGGGATGGGCAAAGACTTCATGATTAAAACACCAAAAACAAAGGCAACAAAAGCCAAAATTAACAAAATTAACAAACGGGATCTAATTAAACTAAAGAACTTCTGCACAGCCAAAGAAACTATCATCAGAGTGAATAGGCTACCTACAGAATGGGAGAAAATTTTTGCAATCCATCCATCTAACAAAGGGCTAATATCCAGAATCTACAAAGAACTTAATTTTACAAGAAAAAAATAACCCCATCAAAAAGTAGACGAAGGATATGAACAAATACTTCTCCAAAGAAGACATTTATGCAGCCAACAAACATATGAAAAAATGCTCATTATCACTGGTCATTAGAGAAATGCTGATCAAAACCACAATGAGATATCATCGCATGCCAGTTAGAATGGCTATCATTAAAAAGTCAGGAAACAGATGCTGGAGAGGATGTGGAGAAATAGGAACGCTTTTACACTGCTGGTGGGAGTGTAAATTAGTTCAACCATTGTGGAAGACAGTATGGCGATTCCTCAAGGATCTAGAACTAGAAATACCATTTGATCCAGCAATCCCATTACTGGATATATACCCAAAGGATCATAAATCATTCTACTATAAAGAAACATGTACATGCATGCTTATTGTGGCACTGTTCACCATAGCAAAGACTTAGAACCAACCTAAATGCCCATCAATGATAGACTGGGTTAAGAAAATGTGGCACATATACACCATGGAATACTATGCAGCCATAAAAAAGGATGAGTTCATGTCGTTTTCAGGGACATGAATGATGCTGGAAACCATCATTCTCAGCAAACTAACACAAGAACAGAAAGCCAAACACTGCATGTTCTCACTTGTAAGTGGGAGTTGAACAGTGAGAACACATGGACACAGGGAGGGGACCATCACACACTGGGGCCTGTCAGGGGTTGGGAGGTTAGGGGAGGGATAGCATTAGGAGAAATACCTAATGTAGATGACAGGTTGATGGGTGCATCACACCACCATGTCACGTGTATACCTATGTAACAAACCTGCATGTTCTGCACATGACCCCAGAACTTAAAGTATATAAAAAAAAAAAGGAACATCTGACAAGATAGCACATCGTGAAATGGTATAATAATGAAACAAATACATTTGTAGAAGAGAAACATATTTTCTCATATTACTTTATATTTCTTTTTTCTGTTACAAATTTATCTTCCTCGTAAGTCTTTACCCTGTTATATGAAGATAAGAGGAGGAGGTAGTGGAGACAATATGACACTGGCCCTTTATATTAATATTTAACCTCCTTCAGAAAATATTTTTTAATGGATAGTTGACATCTCCTCTTCCATCTCTTGGTGCTCCTATATCAAGAGTAAGGATGTTTAAATGATTCTACAATTCTTTGCCCTGATGCAAGATTAAGCTTCATGACTGAGGGATGAAGACTGCTGTGTGATTTTTCTCAATCTACCTGACTTTTCTTTCTTCTTCACACATTTCTCTAAGGATAGAAGGGATAAAATTTTTTACCCTTTCCTCATGGTCTAGACTTCCTCATGCCCTATCCTGCCCTATCCCGAGGTCTAGCTACATCTGGTTTATAGCAACCTGTATAAGCAGATTAGCCAGGCCTAGCTCTTGGTATTCTACCAGCAGAACGCAACTAAAAACTACAGATTACCATGTTCAGAAAATATATGATTTACTATCCTAAAAGATAATATTCCATTAACATATGAATCTTTTTATTATTATTTTTTCTTTTCCTGAGATGGAGTCTTGCTCAGTCACCCAGGCTAGAGTGCAGTGGCGTGATCTCGGCTCACTGCAAGCTCTGCCTCCTGGGTTCACGCCATTCTCCTGCCTCAGCCTCCCAAGTAGCTGGGACTACAGGTGCCCGCCACCACACCTGGCTAATTTTTTGTATTTTTAGTAGAGACGGGGTTTCACTGTGTTAGCTAGAATGGTCTCAGTATCCTGACCTCGTGATCCGCCCATCTCAGCCTCCCAAATTGCTGGGATTACAGGTGTGAGCCATCACGCCCGGCCTATGAATTTATTTTTCTAATGAGTCAAAAATGCTTGGAGAAATAGATACAAGTTATTATTTCTTCATTGTAACTCTTAACATAGCATTTCACAAGTTTTTAGAGAATATTCAGTACACCATCTGATTGTACACTATTATACACTATCATATAAGTATAATATCAAATAACATCTCATATGTATATCTCATTGTGTATTCATCCATATACAGCAATGTTGTGACACATGCAAAGTGAAATTAACTTTTCCATTTTTAGGAAAGAAAAAAGTTCAGAAAAGTTTAGATCAAAGGACATATAAATGGAAAAGTCTAAAGCTCAAGCTCTCTGAATCATAGTTTAGTTTCCATTAGTAGTTCATGCTTCTGAATGCTCCATCCAAAAGTCTATATCTGTACCTGACACCCTCTACCCCAGATTTGCAGAGGACACCGAATATCACATAGATAAGAGAAAAATTAAATGTCTTCTTTAATACTTTGTCATCAACGATCTAAGAATACTCTACTTGTAATTAGTAAGTTTTGTAAAAGAAAATAATCATCAAAGCAAGCCATCTATTTCCTGCATGTCTACTTATGTATCACTTAGGTGTGTGTAATGAATAATTTCTACTTATTCAAAAGTCCATTTATTTTTAAAGTTGGTCTTATGATGTTACATCTTGTATCATAACCTGTATCTTTAAAATGCCCACTAGAATGCTTGCTAAATAAAATAGCTATAAAGTACAAAAGAAGAGAGAAGTTATAAGCAAAAAAAAAAGAGATAAAGCATCCTCAATTGACTCTCAAAACACTGACTGGAGCCAGTATCTTAATCCTGACTGTTTTCCACCACCCCATAATACCTACCCTAGTTCCCTGCACATTATTTCCCGAAGAATGAATACTCAACGAGTATATAATTTTAAAAGACCCTGTTCCTGACATATCTCAGAAAACATTGTCAACATTGTTTCTAATTCCGGTTAAACATATCTTAAGCTATGAAATTGAAAGTATAATGTTATTTATTTTTTTATTTTTTATTCTTTTATTTTTTTTTTGAGATGGAGTCTCGCTCTGTAGCCAGGCTGAAGTGCAGTGTCACAATCTCGGCTCACTGCAACCTCCGCCTTTCAGGTTCAAGTGATCCTCCTGCCTCAGCTTCCCGAGCTGGGACTACAGGCATCTGCCACCACGCCTGGTTAATTTTTTGTATTTTTAGTAGAGACAGGGTTTCATCATGTTGGCCAGGATGGTCTCGCTCTCTGGACCATGTGATCCACCCACCTTGGCCTCCCAAACTGCTGGGATTACAGGCTTGAGCCACCGCGCCCAGCCCGAAAGTATTATTTTTAAAAGGCTGTATTCTATCAGTGGAAAGAAACATATAACCTTCTTCACTTCTGTAAAAGCTATTGTAAAGTCCTAACTCATCTAAAATATATGACTTTTAAAATACCCTAACATACCAACTTGCCATACAGTCACTCATCCCTTCTTCACAAAATATTCATTTTATATTTGTAACATTAAAATTTATACATTTCAGATCTCAGTCCCATTGCAAAAATCATTTAAAACAAATATATTTTAAATAAAATATCTTAAGCTATGAAATTGAAACATAGCTCATGCCTGTAATCCCAGCACTTTGGGAGGCCGAGGCGGGCAGATCACGAGGTCAGGAGACTGAGATCATCCTGACTAACACAGTGAAACCTCGTCTCTACTAAAAATACAAAAAATTAGCTGGGCGTGGTGGCATGTGCCTGTAATCCCGGCTACCCAGAAGGCTGAGGCAGGAGAATCGCTTGAACCCAGGAGGTGGAGCTTGCAGTGAGCCGAGACTGCGCCACTGCACTCCAGCCTGGGCGACAGAGCGAGACTCCATCTCAAAAAAAATAAAAATAAAATAAAATAAAATATTCACTGCTGGAAATATAAACAGACCTTGAAGAATCCAGTACTTATAACATATACAAGCAAATGAGATAAGAGCATTCTGCAGGCAAAAGAATTAAGAGATAACTATACCAAGTTGCAGAAAAGATATTGAAGAAAAATCAGTGCCTCTCCATGACTGGTCAAAAAAAGGGAAGGTTTCAAAATGACATTTGATGTTCACTGCAATAATCAGTAGAATGTACCGCCCCCCCCAAAAAAAATAGCTGTAATTTAGTTAAATGGCAAAGACGGTTATCAAGTTTTAGAACTGAGAGAGACCTCAGAGATTTACATGGTCAAAGCCTTATTTTAAGTCTGATAGAACAAATTACCAAACTTTATATATAGGGTTAGGGCTTTTCAAGCAGAAGCCTCCATTCCAACTAGAGAAGACAAGGAATTTTGTTTCCCCTCAATTCCATGCCCATCTACAAGTGGAATGAGCTGCCTCCTTTTGTCCTGACTTACCTGGATATAGCAACCTGTGACCTTTCAGAGCAACAATATAACCTGCAACACTCTGGGTATTTCTCTTGTAACTTTCACCGCCCTTCTCCGTGTCCAAGGTCATATATCAAGCATTTGGCAGAACCAGGAAGATCATTCTTTTGTTTCAAATCCCCAGAACATCTTTCACTGTATATCACCTCGGGAGTAGATTGTATATACATATAGTATTTTTTAATATTCATAAAGTGGCTATTTTCATGCAGTGTGTTTTAATATCATTTGAAGAAAGTGAAAGATCTTTATATCTATAAAAATCGCCACGATTTCTCTCTGCTCTTTGTAATACAGGTGCCCACCTTTTCCCTGAGAACACTATCATCAATACACAGTAGTTTGTGTCTGTAATATAGACTCAACATTCACATAAATCAAAACCAAAATGGATGTACTCCCAGTAGGCATAAACTCTTGGTGAGCTGCACACAGTCTAGCTCAGTCTCTGCATATTTTGTGGCTACCCAACAATGATAAATGATTACTTCAGTGTCATTAAAGATCTTAGATCCAAGGATACAGTTTATAAAAATTATGAGAAAATTTATTCCTACAATATAATTGTAAATGTTAAATAATTAGATCCATTGGCTGTTTATTAGCAATGCTGAGATCAAATAGTTTCAGATGGGTTCCATTTGCATATATAAAGTATACAGTGCTAATAGATAATTTGGCCTGGCATAATTAGGTTGTCTCTTTTTATTTAAACACTTCTATTGGACTTAATGTAACTTTCATGCACTAGAGTAAATTGGTTGCAATTTCCTAGTTTTTGCTCAATATCACTTTTTGCTGTAAAAATTCAGATGCAACCCTTCGAGTTTTTCAAGTTTGAGGGAAAAAAAAATCACAGCAGTAATTGCCTTTATGTATTCTATATAACAGGAACTCTTTATTTTGAACTCAGTTTTTCTACTTCATCTGTAAACAATGCTATTGTTTTTAAGCAAAATAATGAATATATTGCAGATGCATAAAGTATATTACAAAATTTAATAACCTCTATAAAAGCAGAATGGAGCATTCACAACCACTGGAATCTATTCAAAAATATCAAACATTCTGTCCCCTTCCAGCAAGTGCTAGAACACATCCATGAGCTAGGCAAAGCTGCTGTGCGCGAGCTCTCTAGTTCAAAGACAAAGGTGATAGGTACGGAGCATTGCGACTGAGCAGCCAAATGGCAGTCAGAAAGCCTGGAATCTGTCTGTGCCAAGATTTAGCCTTTTTTTTTCCTACTCTCACAAATGAAATGGCATTCTATCCCTAATGAATGCCATCTTTTTAGTAGCATCCTTCATTGTATTCATTTCATTTTTACAAAACATATTAGCACTGTTTGGTATCATCTATTGCTCTTATCATCTAAAATAGAAAGTCATATTTTGGGGAAAAAAATGACAATTAATTTTGTGTGAATTACAAGAAGAAAACCAACTGCTGGAGATTAAAACACATTCATACAAAAATACACTTTAGATGTATTTCAATTATTCAGGTAGCAGATCATGGGAAAACATGTCTAGGGAAAGAGAATTTGCAAAAATGTTATGTAAGGTTTAGGAAAGCTAATTAGAATATTGATCTTCAATAAGTCATTTAGGTAAAGGTTTGTCAGTTTAGGAAGAAATATGTGTATATATGATATTACTAATGAATCCTACTAGACTCTACTTGTAAATTATATACCCTTTTCTTTTTTTTTTTTTTTTTTTTTGAGACGAAGTTTTGCTCTGTTGCTCAGGCTGTAGTGCAGTGGCGTGATCTTGGTTCACTGCAACCTCTGCCTCCTGGGTTCAAGCAATTCTCATACATCATCCTCCCGAGTAGCTGGGATTACAAGTGCACACCACCATGCCTGGCTCATTTTTGTATTTTTGGTAGAGACAGTGTTTCACCATGTTGGCCAGCCTGGTCTCTAACTTCTGACCTAAAGTGATCCACCCGCCTGGCCTCCCAAAGTGCTGGATTACAGGCATGAGCCACCATTCCCAGCCCCATTTATTCTTACAGTCAGACTTAGTGCACATAGTGACTGTAATACAAAGCCAAATGACAGTATCATAGTCGCTATGTATTTTACTTAATACTGAAATACTTGTACTACTATTGCCAACATTTTATCAATATCAAGACCTAATACCATAAAAACCCTAGAAGAAAACCTAGGTAATACCATTCAGGACATAGGCATGGGCAAGGACTTCATGTCTAAAACACCAAAAGCAACAACAACAAAAGCCAAAATTGATAAATGGGATCTAATTAAACTAAAGAGCTTCTGCACAGCAAAAGAAACTACCATCAGAGTGAACAGGCAACCTACAGAATGGGAGAAAACTTTTGCAATCTACTCATCTGACAAAGGGCTAATATCCAGAACCTACAAAGAACTCAAACAAATTTACAAGAAAAAAACAAACAACCCCATCAAAAAGTGGGCAAAGGATATGAACAGACATTTCTCAAAAGAAGACATTCATACAGCCAACAGACACATGAAAAAATGCTCATCATCACTGGCCATCAGAGAAAAGCAAATCAAAAACCACAATGAGATACCATCTCACACCAGTTAGAATGGCGATCATTAAAAAGTCAGGAAACAACAGGTGCTGGAGAGGATGTAGAGAAATAGGAACACTTTTACACTGTTGGTGGGATTGTAAACTAGTTCAACCATTATGTATGGCGACTCCTTAAGGATCTAGAACTAGAAGTACCATATGACCCAGCCATGCCATTACTGGGTATATACCCAAAGGATTATAAATCATGCTGCTATAAAGACACATGCACACGTATGTTTATTGCGGCACTATTCACAATAGCAAAGA